>NC_037668.1:104325916-104625916 GCF_003255815.1 Theropithecus gelada
TTTCCTTCCTTCCTTCCTCCCCTCCCATCCCTTCCCTTCCCTTCCCTTCCCTTCCCTTCTCTTTCTTTTAATTATACCTAAGTTCTGGGATACATGTGCAGAACGTACAGGTTTGTTACATAGGTATACAAGTGCCATGGTGGTTTTCTGCACCCATCAACCCGTCACCTACATTAGGTGTTTCTCCTAATGATATCCCTCCCCTATCCCCCAACTCCCTAACAGGCCCCAGTGTGTGATGTTCCCCTCCCTGTGTCCATGTGTTCTCATTGTTCAACTCCCACTTATGAGTGAGAACATGTGGTGTTTGGTTTTCTGTTCCCATGTGAGTTTGCTGAGAATGATGGTTTCCAGCTTTATCCATGTCCCTGCAAAGGACATGAACTCATCCTTTTAAATGGCTGCATAGTATTCCATGGTGTGTATGTACCACATTTTCTTTATCCAGTCTATCATTGATGGGCATTTGGGTTGGTTCCAAGTCTTTGCTATTGTGGAAAGTCCTGCAGTAAACATACGTGTGTATGTGTCTTTATAGTAGAATGGTTTATAATCCTTTGGTTATATACCAAGTAATGGGATTACTGAGTAAAATGGTATTTCTGGTTCTAGATTCTTGAGGAATCACCACACTGTCTTCCACAATGGTTGAACTAATTTACACTCCCACCAACAGTGTATTTCTCCACATCCTCTCCAGCATCTGTTGTTTCCTGACTTTTTAATGATTGCCATTCTGACTGGTATGATATGGTGTTTCATTGTGATTTTGATTTGCATTTCTCTAATGACCACTGATGATGAGCTTTTTTTTTTTTTTTTTTGTATTTTTGTTGGCTGCTTAAATGTCTTCTTTTGAGAAGTGTCTGTTCATATCCTTTGCCCATTTTTTGATTTTTTTTTCTTGAAAATTTAAGTTTCTTGTAGATTCTGGATGTTAGCCCTTTGTCAGATGGATAGATTGCAGAAATTTTCTCCCATTCTGTAGGTTGCCGATTCACAGTGGCTGAACTAATTTGCATTCCCACCAGCAGTGTATAAGCTTTCCCTTTTCTCTGCAACCTCACTAACATCTATTTTTTTTTTATTTTTTAATAGTAGCCATTCTGATTGGTATGAGATGGTGTCTCATTGTAGTTTTGATTTGCATCTCTCTGATGATTAGAAACGTTGAGGTTTTTTTCATATATTTGTTGGCTACTTGTATGTCTTGTTTTGAGAAGTATCTGTTCAGTTTCTCTGCCCACTTTTTAATGGAGTTATTTGTGGTTTTTTTTCTTGCTGATTTGTTTAAGTTTCTTATAGATTCTGGATATTAACCCTTTGTCAGATGCAAAGATGTAAATATTTTCTCCCATTTTGTAGGTTGTCTGTTTACTCTGTTGATCGTTTCTTTTGCTGTGCAGAAGCCCATCCATTTAATTCAGTCCCATTTGTCTATTTTTAATTTTGTTGCATTTGCTTTGGGGATCTTCATCATAACTTACTTGCCTAGGCCAATGTCTAGCAGAGTATTTATTAGGTTTTCTTCTAGTTGTTCTCCATTTTTTTGATAAAACAAATACCTACATTTTGCAGAACTGAAATATTAATGTGTACCTGTTATTGTCTGAGTGAGTAAACTTTGTTTTTTAAGACTCATAGTAACAAAAGGAAAATGCACATCTTTAACAACTCTTTCAGTAACAAAACATCTTTTATATAACCTGAACTTTTATATCAGTCGTCTCTGAAGTCTGGAGGGAATAGAAGAGGAAAATAAAGGAAGACTTGGCAAGATAGGTAGCTCCCTATCAGGAGAAATGAAAATTAAAAGACCGTCGGATCAGTGTACACTCTGAGTTCTGTGGGAGCTGAGTCTGTATCCTAGAAAGCTGGGAAAAGTAGTCTAAGGCAGAAATAAACCGGGCATGCTGCCAGGATGAACAACTAGAAAAACCCTTTGGAACCATGGTCTGTCAAATGTTGATGTGTAGGCAGCTTCCTCTGTCCCCAAGGTCAGAAGAAATTCCTCTATCGCTACTTCTTTCTTCTCCTCAACATCTGAAGCAAAACCCTACAGAGTACAAAGGTAAAGTGAAGACAAAACAAGTCCTTCTAGCTTCGAAGTGCTTTGATATTCTTTGTATTTTATTTTCATAAAGACTTGACAGCATGTTAATGCCACAGAATAGCTGGATTCCCTTCCATTATATGGTAAACATGCTAGTGAAAAAGAATTATAAAAAATATTATTATTATATTTAACAGAGAAATTATGGCAACCAATGAGAATTGCTTCAAGTGGAATATTTATTCATGTATTCATCAAAGAGTTGTGGTATCCACTAGATGTCAGGCATTGAGCTAAGGATTGGACAAGGGGCAAGTTTGGGACAAGGCCCTATTCTGGGCTCCTGGAATTCACAGTATAAATGGTGGCATAGACAAATATGCAAATGAACAAATATGCAATTGAGTTACAAATTGTCAAAAGTGTTATGAAAGAAACATACATGGTATTCTGCTAGAGTTATGACTGACAGGTAAAGGGTGAGTATCTGGGGACGGCCTTGCTAAGATTTAATCTGAGACCTGAATGATGAGAGGAAGCCAAGTATATTGTTCTAGGTCAGGAACAGAAACAATTTTTACTCTGGCTCTTCTGGGAAGACATGAAAGCCTGTGTTTACAAAAGGAGATTTTGATTTACCGAGTCACATGATCTAAAGAAACACTTTCACTCTTATGCTTCTAAAGAGATCTTTCCTGCTGCCCCACTCTCCTGACCACATTTCATCTTCTTTTCTCCTGCATTGTTTTTTTCTCCCTGCATATTATAAATATCTGACATACTTTTTCATTTACTAATTTGTCTGGTTTAATGTCTGTCTCCACCACTAGAATGTAAGCTCTATAAGGAACTGGTTTTATCCATTTTGTTCATGATGACATTTCTACTGCTTAGAAGAGTAACTGGCACATAGTAGATACTCAATGAATATGATTCCTGCTATACTAAGCTATTTCTTTTTGCCCCTGGAGAGGGAGATACAGAATTTTGAAAACTGCCAGGTCTGGAAGAATATGCTATACTTTCCAAAGTTGTTAGATTTGAATGAGAAAAATATACACTAAAATGAGTTCCATGCTGGTGTCTAGTAAAGGCCAAGTAAATATCATTCTTGGGTACTTACCTGTCTCTTTTTTCCTAAGCACACTCAGTGAGGTGGGAGCTGTGAAACGTTATGAGGTAGGAGAAGGTGATGTCTAATGTTTCTCTACTTCCCTGTTGGTGGCCCCCACCAAGTCTCTCTCAGTGCCTTTGCCCAGCCTTCCTCTGCACCCACTGCAGCTAGCTCTATCATTTCCTCATGCCCCATCAAGTCCTGCCTGTCTGTCTTCCCAGACTCTCAGGTCCTTGGTTCTGGCTTACAAGGGACATCTGATTAATCTGTAACCAATTCATGTCAATCCCCTACCTGATTGCCTCTCTGTCACCATGAGACCAGCTCCTTACCATGTGTGGGTGCAGAAAGCAGATACACCATTACCCTGCTTGTGGAATCAGGCTCCTTCTCCCCCAGACAGTGATGAGGAGACACTGTCATCATTTGCCTCTTTACTTTTCCCACTTTAAATCTGTTGACTAACTTCAAAAAAAGTCTTTTTGAATTCCTTTTATTCATAGAAAACAGAACAATGGAATAGTAAGGAAGAAAAGAGAAATAAAGGCTGGAGAAGAGAAGACAGAGGCACAGGGAGAGCACAGAATAGAGAGGAAGGGGGAAGAGAAGAGAAGACAGGAGATAAGACAATGAATAAAAGAACAAGGGAGAGAGAAGCAGTGGGTAAACAGCCTGTTAGATGTTGGCATAGCTTTTACCCACTGAAAAGATGTTCACAGCAAGGTCTATCAAAACCCTACCACAGTATAGCAGCTCTACCTTGAAATAGTGTTTCTAATGATAAAAATAACACAATAAAGTTTAGTAAACAATATGCTAAGAGCTTTGCATATGTTTTCTCCTCCACATGATCCTTTTGGTTGAAGGCAAATTTTGTCATTCTACGCTCAAAATTCTTCAGTCACCTCTCATGTTACTCTGAGTAAAAGGATGGGGATCTGCTCCCCACCCTTTCCTCCAAGTAGGATCCATTCCTCAGCCCCAGATCAGACAGTATGTCCCTCCCACTCCCTCTCTTGCTCCCTCCATTCCACACACACTGGTCTCCTTGCTATTTTTGATCAAACCAATTGTCCTTCCTCAGGGCCTTTGCACCAGCTATTGTTTTGCCTGGAAGAGTCTTGTCTTAGATGTCCTCCTGACCCTCTCCCTTACATCCTGTGCCTTCTTCCTTTGCTTCTTAAGCAAAAGTCTTCCATGGCCACCCCGTATAAAATGTGAACCCCCACTACCATGTCTTCCTTCTGCTAGCTACTCCCTTACTTTGCTTTAATTGTCTCTATATTACTTATCACCACCAGGGGTATCATATTATTTTACATCAATTGTTTGTCTTTTGCCTCCAAATTATGAGTACAGGGACTATGTCAGCTTTCTTCTTGATTCATACATAGTTGGAACTTACCCCTCGAAGGTGGATACTGTTTTTCCTTCCCTTGTAGAGGGGACAAAAATAAGCTCACACCAGATAAGTAAATGTTCCAAGGTTGCATACAGGAGGTGGTGAAGCCAGGCTTCCAACAGAGCTATGCCCATGTCCAAGGCCCATGCTTTAAACCACTGTGCTAGAGGATTCTCCAACAGATTTCCACACTGTTAGGACACCTGTCCCAAAGGGTAGGTTGGCATTTCAGGAGATGCCTTTCTGTGCTCAGTCAAGGTCAATGAAGATGTAATTGTGTAAAGCAAGACAGGACTATAAGGCAGATGTAATTGTGTAAAACAAAACGTAGACTTATAAGGCAAGGGGCGTAGAAATGCACACGACTAAAGCTTGACCTGTCTGATTTACTTTGGCTGCACTGCAGAGCTACAGAGGCAGTGGGGTATGGTGTGTGGTGGTTAAGGACATAAGTTTTGCGAGGTAGATGTGGCTTCCAATTCCTACTGTGCCGTTACTTAGTTTTGAGACCTTGGCCAAGTTACATAATGTTCCTGAGCACCCAGTTCCTTCTACATGAAATGGGGTTGGATAAATGGGAATAATGCCTACCCTTAGAGTAAACTTAAAAATTAAACAAGAGAATATATACACTGTTCTTAGCATAGTCCCTGGCTCATATAAAGATTCAATAAACACTAAATAAATTACTATTATTATAATTATTATGAAGTTTACTTAGTACATAGATGTAGAGAAAGTTTTAGTTAAAATTGTATCTGTTAATACATTATTACTTTCTTTTAAGAATGAACATCTATATTTGGAAATAGGACATAAAGCTTACTGCATATCCTTTCACTGTCATGCCAGAGCATTGTCTAATGAGCCGTCCTAAGGGTCATCTCACTCTGTCAGACAATGTAATTTTGTTTGGCTTAAAATTACCACTGATTACAGTCTAGCTTCTGCATAGTTGATGTTAGCATGTAGAAAATTAATAAGATGCAAATCACTGCTGTCCGATAGAGAGGCAAATGATTTCTAACAATAGAGAATAAAACAGTATAGGATAAAATTTTAGGGTTTTATTGCTCTTTAGACTATTAAGCAGTTTTGGATATATGACTTAAAAATGTTATTCCAGCAATCTTTTCCCCATCCATCCATTCATCCATCCACCCACTTACTTACCAATTTACCTATCTCAGTTTCTTGCATTCTCCTTGAATCCACTTTATTATTTTGTTGTTTCCTTTATTAATGATTTTAATATATCTTTGCTACATCCCCCCTATGTATTTGTATGAGAATAAGTTTATATATATAATAGAATACAATGCAATACTTACATAATATAGATGTTCTCCTATAAAGCAATTGGTAGTATCTAAGCTATTTAATCTTGGCAAACCCTATCAGATACCTAGTTTCAATGCTGCTACTCCTGATGATATTGCCTCCTTATAAGTTTTGCTGTACTTTTGCATACTAAATATCAGAAAGGTGTAACATGGTGTTTAAGATCAATGGCTCTGGAGTCAAATTTCCTGGGTTCAAACTCTTGCTCTATCACTTATTAGCTCTATGATCTTGGAAAGTTGCTTAACCTACCAACAAAATGAGGCCATATGAATACCTCTTATCTCAGAGAATATTCTGAGGAGTAAATGCAATGATGTGTATAAAAGTGCTTAGCATGGTGCCTGGTCCATGGTGTTTAATACATATTGGTTATTATGATTTATGATTGATTTTCATTTTAGGAACTTAATAAAGAAAATGAAACTTTGCGATTCTATTGTAAATGTTTGATTTTAATACTTCCTCAGCAAACTCTGGTAGTAATTGTATAATACGACAACTGTTTTTCCTAAAAGCCTACCAACTAGAAGTTCTGAAAGCAAGTGTTTACCACGAAGGGTATTTTATTCTTACAGAGCCCTACAAATTAAAATAACCTACACAGAATGCAACTGAAAAATGGCCTCTACTGTTTATTGTCTAACTTTCTACACTATGGTACGGAGATAACTTATTGTTTAGTAGTGACTGATCTAGTCTGTTTTATTGACTTGTACACTTTCTGACCCTGTCGATTTACCCTGAAAGGCTAATTTAGTGTAAGAGATCACCTGTGATTTTTGTATATTTCCAAATGTGTAAGTATCTTTCCCAGTAACTTGTACATTCTGATTTTCTTTGCACATGAGAATTGAGGTGGAAAAGGCAGCTGAGCAGAGGTTGGCAAGGTTTCTGAAGTGCTATGCCAACTCCTCATTTATTCACTCTAATTTAAGGTTTTCCATGCCAGGATGAACCTCCTATCATCCAAACCACTGGAGACTGAGAACTTCCAAGACAGAGCAAGGCTACAGAAATTGAAATTATTATTGTATGATAGATTTTCTAACTTTTTTTCTTTCCTGAAAACCAAGAACTTTGAAAATGCTGATGCCAATTTTATGCAATCCAGACAGAATGATCTTATATGTGGGGAGATGGTTGGTGGAGAAGATTGCAGTTCCAAAACCTCTTGAAGCTTTTCATACAACATCTATTCATTCATGCATGCATGCCTATATATATATGAATTGTGCATTCATTAGCAATTCATTCATTAAATCAATACTGCGCTTCTAACAATGTGCCAGTCACTCTGGTTATGTATTTATATATACAATACTTAACTTTTTTGAAGACTAGGTGAGAGAACATATTTAATGCACCTAGCAGAGTGCCTGGCTCATAGTACATATTCAGTAATGAAAACCATTAGTTTTAATCTTCTCTTTAAAATTTTACAAAAGTAATAAATGTACATAGTAAAGAATCTAATAGTGCCAAAGAGTTGAAATAAAAAGCAGCAATTCCCCATGCTGCTTCTGTTGTCTCCCAATCATATTCTCCAGAGCCTTAATTAAAAAAAAAATCAGTTCTTCAGATATTTACCTATGCAGCATTAAATAATGCAAGTACCAGTGGTGTGCATCCTCCCCTAGACTGTCATAGGGAAATTTTCTGCTTGTTCAGTCTAGATTCACCTTGGCCAGGGGTAGAGTTCCCTCTTATCATTTTTCTAGTGGGATTCTTAAAAGTGTCCATGACTGCTGAACACCAGACCTGTCGTCCAGGGGAATAAATTGGCGTGGAGGAGACCACTCTGGAGGACAGTTCATCTTCTAAGTCTCCCTTTGGCATGCACTGCTTTCCAGACCCGTGTGGAAACCAATATCCTTTTCATCCCTTCAGGAGTTCTTCTCTTTTCTTTCACTCATTGCTTCTTGCTTTTTCTTATATGTTTCTCTCTGTTCTGGGATCTCCAAGAAAAAAACACCCTGAAAGTCTCTTAGTCTGGCTTTTTGAATTTTTGTTTTCCCCCTTGGTAAGGACTGGGGGTGCTATGGCAGGAGGAAAATGACCCAAAAGATTTGGAGGGAAATGCACAGAAAACAACTGGATTAATGTTTCAAGATAGAACCATCCTGCCATATTTTCTTATTTTACTATTCTTTGATTATCAACTTCACACATTATTTATTACTCCTCTCTATAAAAAAAGGAGGATTTAGCTCATGCTTCTTTCTATCTGCTCCTCTCCTTCCCAAAGTTGGATCATTATGTTAGTATTTGGTTCTTCTGTTGTTTCTCTTTCTAGGTTTAAATAACAAACTTAGCTCTCCCTTTTTCCATCACCTTGAGGCAGTGTCTCTTGTCTTTCCAGCAAGATGAGGGTATTTGCTCCCCTATGCTTTTCTCCCCTTTTTCATTATCAAGGTTGCTAGTGTTCTATTCTATAGGTGTATTTAAAGTTTGTAAGTTTTAAATAGCTTGATTATAAAAGTTGAAAAATGATATACAGGATTCATTTTATTTATTTATTTATTTATTTATTTTTATTTATTTTTTTTTTTGAGACGGAGTCTCGCTCTGTCGCCCAGGCTGGAGTGCAGTGGCCAGATCTCAGCTCACTGCAAGCTCCGCCTCCCGGGTTTACACCATTCTCCTGCCTCAGCCTCCAAGTAATAGCTGGGATTACAGGCGCCCGCCACCTCGCCCAGCTAGTTTTTAGAGACGGGGTTTCACTGTGTTAGCCAGGATGGTCTCGATCTCCTGACCTTGTGATCCACCCGTCTCGGCCTCCCAAAGTGCTGGGATTACAGGCTTGAGCCACCGCGCCCGGCAGGATTCATTTTATAATGTTGCTTACAAAAATTTGAAAATTGACTGTGTATTAGAAATTATTCACTCGAATGCATTATTCATGTAGCATTTCTGTTTACGTTTTTTTTTCCAACATAAAAATTTCAAGAGAAAACCTAGCTCATTTCAAAATCCAAATTTTAAAAATGTTATTTTTATTTCATTTTATTTTGCTTTATTTTATTTTAAAGCAACAGGGTCTCCCTATGTTGCACAGGCTGGACTTGAACTCCTGGGCTTGAGTGATCTTTCCTTCTGAGCCTCCTGAGTAGCTAAGATGACAGGCGCACATCACTGTTCCTGGCACAAAATCCAAAATTTCAAACACATTTTAAAATAGGTAAACTTTATCATGCTTTTATCTCCCTCACAAGATTTACTAAGCATCAGATTCAAAAAGAAATATTTAAACTTTAATTTTTAAAGGAATAACTACTGACAGTTAATAATATTAAGAAAAAGAACATGAAAATGTCTTTTGAATGACACATTTTAAAAGCATTAGTTTGAATCTGATTTCTTCAGTTCAAGTGCAATTAATAGTCTAATAAAAGAATCATCAACAAGATGGGTAAATGTCTGAATCATGTCTTAGATTTTTAAACTAAGACAAGTTGAAAATAAACACATTTTCTGGCTTCAAGATAAGCCTTCTGTTATACCAACTCTGTGACATAGATTAAAATTACAATAATGGATTAAAAGTATTATTTTATCTCATCTAAAACACGAAATATTAGTGCTGTAATGCATTTTAGTACTTACACTAATATATGGGCTGACAGTGGCGAAACAAATACTAGGTTACTGAAGCTTTCCTAAGCATTATAATTCTGATATATGATCATATTATTTTCAACACCACATCTCAATTTTCTGACACATTTTTCACTTTTATAATTCTAAGGATTTGCAGCATCACATTCTTCTCTAACTCCTTGCTTATGTGACTAAGAAAAGTGTTAAACTAAGTACAGAAGTTCAGAGTGTAACTTAGTATTAAGAAGTAAGCCAGATTTTGTCCCAGATCTTACATACTAATCAGCTTTCACTGAGAGATTAATTTACTATAATTTCTTTTGAGTGTGCATGTCTATATTCATACAGAGATTGGGCTACAGTTTTCTTTTTTGTGTATTAGCTTTGTCAAGTTTGGCATTAGGCTTATGCTGGTTTTATAAAATGAATAACTTTCTATCTTTTTGTTCAGCTTGGGAACAAATTATGTAGCATAGTCATTATATGTTTTTTGAAGATTTCAAAGAACTTTTTTCAAAGAAATGTATGGGCCTAAATATCATTTTGGAAATATTTCATTGATAACATTTTCAAACATTTTCATAATTATCTATATTGTTTTAAACTCCTTCCCGAGTCAGTTTTGAATACTTGCACATTCCCAGAAAATTCTCTTTTTATCTAAATTTTCAACTTTTATAGTATAAAGACTGTATGGCGATCTGTGATATATTTTAAAACTACTATAACATTTTTTTGTAGCTTCTAATTTGCTTTGTGCTTTCTCCTTTTTGTCTTCGTTAGATTCTCCATCTTTGCCCATTTTGTTCATTTTTCTGACAGTCTGGCTGTTGAATTTATTTTTCCACTTTAGAATTAAAATATTGCCAATTTTATTCTTATAATTGAAATTTTTTCAGAGTTTATAAGGAGCAGGATAATCATATATCCCAGTTGCCTGGCTTCAGAATAGTATACAGAATATACTATTCTGGTATATGCCTTCTATCCCAATGTAATTATTAGTAGTAATCTCTTTCCTCCCCAAAATATTTCAGTTGGATAATAAATTATGTGGCCACTCTAATGATGAGTGAAACATACATTTTCTTCTCAATACAATAGCAGACTATAATTACAATGCATAATTATAATTACAGATATTGTCTCCTCCCCTGGGATGTGAAAATTCATGTTGAGGAGGTTGGGGTGGGGGAAGGGCCAAAGGCTTTTGATACTATAAAGATTTGTGGCCACCCAAAGGGCCATAGTACCTGTAGATACCCATTTAACTGCAGTATCAAATTTCATGTGGGAGGGGGTATAAGTAGGATAAAATTATCTCAACCAGGCTCCTTAGAGGGACAATAATGAAAAACAAGGTTGAGAAAAATGTTATATTGCTGTTTGAATACCACCATTGATTAGTTCATTTTATTTTTGTCCTTAATAGTTATTTGATATTTTGTAATTTGTAAGTAAATATAGTTTGTTTAAACAATAAGTTATTGTTTCAATACTGAAATACCCTTGTTGACATCATCAGTGGTCAACATTGTCAACACAATTGTTCTATGTTTTTGGCTGACTCTGCTTTTCAATACCATCTGTCCAACTTGACTACTTCCTCCTTTCTTTGAGAATATTATTGGGCTCATGGGATTAAATGAAATAAGACATTGAGGCATTCAGAACTGTGCCTGTCCCTCCTGCTTTCCCTCTGTCTCACTGGTTATTTTCGAACTTGTTGGTTTGCTTTTTTTTTTTTTTTCCTCCAGCTGATCTCTAATTGCTGGAGTGCTAAAGAGCTTGAGCCCTTTTTCTTCTCTATCTGCATTTTATTCCTGAATGACCTAATCCAATTCTATTGTTTTAACTCCTTCTGCATAACTTTATACCTCCAGCCCTGACTCGTACCATGAGTTTCTGACTTGTATATTCCATTGCCTGCTTGATATTTCCATGTGGATGTATAATAGTTATCAGAATTAGATATGAGCTCAAAATGGAATGTTTTCTTCACACCTGTTCTACATTCCTTCTCATTCCAGTAAATGGTACTGCCATTCACTCAGTTTCTTAAGTCAGAAACCTAAGATGCATTCTAGACATTTTGCTATCTGCCTTCTTCCACATTCCATCTGCCATCATGCCAGCTGGTTATATCACCAAACCTATCCACTTCTCTTGATTTTCCTTGTTACTCTACTCCAAGACACCATCTGCTCTCACCTACATTCTCCACTGGTCTCCTGCTTCCACTCTCATCTCCCAGCCCTCACCCTCATCATCCGTTCTCCAAAGAGATCTCTTAAAAATACAAGTAGAATTGCTCCACTCCTCTTCTTAAATTCTCTATTGGCCTTTCGTCACTGAACTCAGAATAAACACTGAACTCTTTATCGTGGCCAATAAAGAACGGTGCTCCCATCTCCCCTTCAGCCACCCTGGCCTTCTATTCCCTTAATGTGCCTAACCAGTTTCTGTGATGGGCTTGCTTGCTGTTTCCTCTACCTGGATGTTCTTCAGGCCCACGTGCTCCTGTGGCTGGACATTCTTGTCTGAGCAGTCTCAGCTCAGTTGTTACCCCCTCAGAGAGGCTTCCAACCTGGTACCATAACTAATGTCAGCTCCTTTCTACCAATGACTATTGAGTCGCTCTGTCCAGCATTTTTTTTTTTTTAATCATTTTTTGTTTGTTTTGAACTGGAGTGTTTATTGCAGAAATTTGGCCTAGGTTCCAACCGAGTGACTCCAGTTGAGGTTAGACTGGGGCCCCTTGCCCAGGGCTGGGCAAAGGAAACAGTGAAGGCATCTGGGCCTCAGAGCTGTGAGATGGGACTGGGGACCAGACTGCAGGTGAGGCCTGTATGGTCAGGCTCATGCAAGGCCTTCACCACACCATCCTCTTTCACCAGGAAGAAGCTCTCAAGCTCTCATCCCCAAAGAGTGGCAACAGCGAATCATCTAGTAACAAATCAGTCTCCTTCCCAGAGGTCCCAGGGCTACCACCCATGAGCTGGTCTTGGCCTTCTGCAGTGTGGCCTATCCCCACTCACCAGTCACAAAGACACAAAGACAGTGGAACTTAGACATGGATCTGGCCCCCCTTGACCTTCAGAACCCCAGCCTACTCCCCAAACCCAAGCAGATGGGTTTTTGACATTTGGGGTGAAAGCCCCAGGGATTCTGAGCAGCACACCCTTCTTTCCCTGGCATAGTTCTGTCAGGTCCACCTTGTTCCCAGGCTCCCTTTCAAACACCACTAATGCCAGGATAGCAACTCCCACCATGACAGGCGCCATGGCTGCAAAGGTACTGCTGAAATCGTGGGTCCCCAAGCATCCACTTTCCTTTTCTTTCTAGTAGTCACGCTGCTTCTGCTGCTGCTGCTGCCATTGCTCCTGCTGCTATGATTCTATCGTAGCAATCTCAGTGGGGACCAACCCAGTTCAATGTTTCAGGGCGCACAGTTGTGCCAGCTCCAGGCTGGGCCCTGTGGCTGTGACAGTCCTGTCTCTTTGGTTAGGCACCACCTATCCTATTCAGCCTTCTTAGGGTTATCTCAGTTTTTGGTATAGCTTCTTCTTTTCTGTTGCCCTCCCAGCGCTATCATGTCAGTTCCGTGAAAATTGGGACCTGTTTCTTCATTCACAATGCATGTGTTCTCAGTACCTAGAACAGCTCCTGTCCACAGTAGGTATTTGTGTGTATATTTTATGTAATAGATTTTTGGCTTAATTCTCATGGAGTCAAATGATGAATGTGAAATTCTTAATTTCTGAAGGTTTGCTGTATTTAGAGGTTTTTGTTGACTGATGGGTTGGTTGGTTGGCTTTAAAGTGAAGTAATCCATCAGGTTTTATGTATGTGAAATTTTATGGAATTCGGTGAAGTGTGTGCCTGTGTAGATGAGTATATAGGAGAGAAGTTTTTATTTCTTTTTAGATGATTAGTTATGCTTTGCCAGTATTTCCCCAGAACTTCTAAGAATGTTGGTTTTGGTGGTGGGGGAGATGTATTCAGTATTGACGATTCCACGTTTATCTACATTAAACTGTCAGGTTGGTTATTTAACCATTCCGAGGCTTTTCTTTTCTGTTGTGGCCACTTAAAACAAAGCAAAGCAAAATGAAACTAAACTGTTTTGGTAGGCTTTTATTGAAATAAGAGGGGAAAATGTAAGGAGTAAAAATTGCTAAATTATTTGAAATAATTTTTGGATGCAGAGGTTGACTTTATTGACTGAAACAGAATTTAAGAAGTATCTATGCATTTAATTGACTCTACTTAGCATCTTATCTGGATCTTAAGAATTGCCTATCCTTTGATTGTTTCCAGAACAATCATGTAGGTTCCTTTTTGCTTAGACTGAAAATGATTTGGGATGAAGTAAAAAATTCACTCCCCCATGATGGATTAATTTTTTGTCTCAGTGGAGATGCCATGTTGTCAGAATTTCTTGAAAATGACCTGCAAGCTTATTACTAAGCAGCTTTGGGCCAATGAGCACTCTTTTAAAGAAAACATTTTATTCTTTTTCTAATTGGAGAATAATATATGTTCATTATAAAGAAATAAAATAGAAATTATGTATATTCGTACCAAAGACAATTTCCATTTTGGTGTATTTCCTTTCAGTTCTTTTTCTGATATACTATCTTTTCCCTTCTGCTTTGAGATATGCATTGTGACTTCCCTTTGTGATAAAGAGGATAAATCTGCTGGCTCATTTCCTTTTATAGACTGCCACCTTCTCTACCAACCAAGAAAATGTGCATTTTGGATTTTGCTTGAGTTGAAACAATTTATGCTGGAACAATTATAAAAAGCAGCATCTGTAATGTGAATTTGGCCCGCTCTGTATCAGAAAAAAATAACTTCCACCATAGCCCGAGAGGAAACTTTAGGTATCTGTCTCCGATAGAGCCAAAGATTTTAATACATATTTCATGATCACAGCTGAGGTTTTTCCAAACTCAGAGTGCTGTATCATTCATTCACTCCTTTAAACTACAAGATTATTTTTGGCTCTTTGTGTTGGCACATAGGCCTTTCCATTGCTGATCTGCATGAACCATTTATCAAGTCAAGGGTTTAATCTATCAAAGTCAGAGTTTCTTTGTTCTGCCTGTCTCTGTTTCACCTTCCCAGATGGTATTGTCTCATATGTATACACTGTTGGCTTAAAAAGGCTATTTGGAATGCAAAGTTTATCAAGTTTCTCCATTTTTTAAAAATAATATATTATGGGGCAAAGTGATATTTTATAGGCAATAACAATTATAGTGTTGATCAGGTTCTAAAACATTGCATTAACTATAATGTCCCAAACCTCCTTCTTGGCTAGTATTCTGGTTCCGTTCTTGCCAGTAGCTCCTGCTTTCTCTAGTCACTCATTCTGAAAACTTGAATCATCTTTGATTTTCTTCTCTCCCCTTTCCAAACACTTATTGAATTGTCAAATTCTTTGGATTGTATCTCCTGGACATTTCTTGAATCCATCCTCCATTGCCTTTGTTTACTGGACTCATGATGCTGCCTGTTGTCTTCAAAGAAGCAGGCAATTCATTTTGAATGCTTTTGATGGGATCCAAATATAAAGGCCAAAGCAAATTAACTAATTTATTTAAAACACTGACTTCTTGCCACATGCTAACCCCTGATCTAGGGTCTGGTGATAACAGCAGTGAACAGTAGGGGGAAGAAAAAGCCTAATAGAATTTACATGTCAGTGCAGGAACAGGGGAGAAAGACAAAAATAACACAGGTAAGAAAATTATAGTATGTTGGATTTTTTTTAATGTTGTTATGAGGAAAAGTAAAGGGATGAAAGGCTGCAAGTGAGAGCTGGGGTGGACAGGGAAAGGTTAGATCTAAAACAGGTGGTAGGGACGATAATGAAAGTTAACTAAAACGTAAAGAGGCATCATAAACAAAGAGAATACATAAAAAAGCATTTTAATTCTGTCAGCTAGTGTCCTGTATCCCCTAGTCCTGATATCTGGGATGCACAGATGATGCACAGGGATCTTCTATGCCTTAGCATAACACAATAAAAACTATTACAATAGCCACCAAGCTGTTCTCCCTCTCTTTGAGCCATTCCCTTCCCAGGTCAGCACTTTCAGCAAAACTGTATTGTGATCTAAACATAGGAATTGTGCTTAAGAGAAAGTGCTAAAGTTGATTCAAAGAGGCATGTCCACAATAGGTAAGCCAAGGTCCGCAAGACGAGACTTCTAGGGGCCAGAGTAAGACTCAAATCAAAATCATGAATAATATTTAGTGAATCCTTACTGTCAAAGGAAAAAAGTCTAAAGTCTTTAGCCTAATATTCATGGCTCTCCAGCAAGTAGCTTAATGCTACTTTTCTTTTTTCCTTTTTTTTTTCATTTTTGAGACTGAGTCTTATTCTGTTACCCAGAGTCGAGTGCAGTGGTGCAATCTCAACTCAACTGCAACCTCCATCTCCTGAGTTCAAGTGATTTTCACAATTCAGCCTCCCAAGTATCTGGGATTACAGGCATACATCACCATGCCCAGCTACTTTTTTAGTAGAGACAGGGTTTTACCATGTTGGCCAGGCTGATCTCAAACTCCTGACCCCAGGTGATCCACACGCCTTGGCCTCCAAAAGACCATGCTAGTTTTCCAGCCTTATTTCCTAGCACTCATCTTCACATCCTTCCACACATCTTCCAATTTCCATCCTTGTTGTCTTGCTTTGGATGGAAGATCTTCTTCTACTACAGATTTAGAGTCCAAATTCTATCCATCCAGTGAGACTCAGATGAGATGTTTCCTCTTCTATGAAAGCTTGACAGAAATCATCACCTCCTCTTTAGAATGCTAATATCAAACTCTTTTCTGGCACTTGGTATTATATTTACCATATATGTGTGTGTGCCTCAACATTTCTGTTAGACTAAAGCTCTTTGAGGGTAGCCATCTGGTCCGGCTGTTCTTTGATCCTTTCCCCATGGCCCACACAGTGTTCAGCATAGATTAGGGAATAATTAATAAAGTGCTCTGTGGCATTTCCAATGGCCTGTTTTTTCGGTGGCAATTCAAAAATATTGTTGCACTGGAGTGCCTCCAGATGAAGGTCCTAGAAATGGTAAAATGTCATGAAATACCTAATTAGTCAAAGACATGGAGTGTTTACCTTAGAGAGGAGAAAAGTAATAATAGGCAAATTTTTTTCAGTATTCAGCCCCCCACCCACCTCCCCGCCAACACACTATGCCTTTTTCAGTATTTTTATTAACTGACCTTCTGCCTATATTCATCAGTGTTCGCCACTTATTTTTTTAAAAATCATTTTCTCCCCTCAGTGCACATGGTATGTCTCGAATCTCTCCATCTCTTTTGCTGGCTTTTTTGCCCCTAACGAATCTTTAAATGTTAGAATCTAAGCTCAGTCTTGGATGCCCTATTCTTCTCAGTTCTGATTTATTGATGCTTGTGGCTTCAATTTTAACCTGCACGGTGGAGATTCACAAAAGCATACATTCAACCCAGGCAAGACCTCAGAACTTCCAACTGCCCACTCAACATCTCTCTGAAAATGCTTCAGAGGACCCAACATGTACATAGGAACTCACAAAACCTTTCCACATTTTCTAATTTTAATGAATGACTTTGCAAGCCTTCCACGTACTAAGTCAAAATTCTAGAAGTCACCCTTGACAGCTTCTTCTCCCTTACTCCTTCTAAACAATCCATTTCCAAGCCTCTTGTTTTTACTTCCTAATGTATCTAAAATCTACTTAGAGATAGATCATTTCCTCATACAGGGCACCATTGTCCCTTGCTTATTTAGACTTCTCCAGTAACAGGGCTTCCCCCATCCACATTTGCCTCCTCAACTCTGTTCTTCACTCCTCTACAGTTACCACAGTGATTTTTTGAAATGTGGATTTTATTGCCTTATTTCCCTGGGTAAGAGTCTCAGAGATTCTTCTGTGCCATCCCTAAACTCCGTCTGTGCTTCATCTGGACCTCCCTGCCACTCCAACTTCATCTCATACCACGTTACTCTTATCTTCCTTTGGTTCATCCTTCAAACATAGAGGACAAACTGCGTCTTCTGTCTGGGATGCTCTTCTCTTCTGTTTCCACCTATTTAGATCTTTTACCTCTCAGATCAATCATCATTCCCTTGAAGAAGCACCTTCTGATCTTCCTGAATAGATCAAATCCACTATTAGAGTTTGTGCTGGCATCAGGTTATTAAAATACATATTGTAATTGTAATTTTACATTTATTGCTGAGTATTTCTAGGAGTGGAGTGGGAGAAGGAGAGCTACAAGACATGAAACAAGAGAGGACCTAAGGACCAGCATATGAAGCACTTAGTAAACCATGTTAAGACATTTTGGACATTATCCCGAAGTCAGTGGGGAACCATTTTAAGAGGAAATGACAGAATCATATTAACATTTAAAAAATACAGTAGTTAATTTATGTCCCTCCATAATTTTTATGTTGAAGTATCAACCCCGTTACCTGAGGATGTGAACCTATTTGGAAATTAGGTTATTGCAGATGTAAGATGTACTAAGATGAGTAAGATTAGTAAGATGAGGTCATACTGTAGCAGAGTGAGCCCCTAAACCAATAAGACTAGTGTCCTTATTTTTAAAAATATCATGTGGAAAGATAGAAATTCACACAGGAAGAATGCTATGTGAAGATTGGGGTTATGTTTCTGCAGATCACGGAACTACCAGAAGTTAGCAGAGAGGCCTGGAATAGATTCTTCCCTGGTACCTTCAGAGGTAGCACGGTTCTGCCAACACATTGATCTCAAACTGTAGACTCCAGAACTGGGAGACAATAGAATGCAGTTATTTAAGCCACTCAGTTTCTACTACTTTGTTACAGCAGCCCTAGAAAACTGACATAGTAATGATAATTCTGGCTGCAGTATAGAGAATGTTTTGGAAGTAGGTAAAACTGAATACGGTGAGACAATTTGAAGCTACTAATATAAGAGATGAGAGTGACTGTGGGCAAGATTAGAGAACTAATATGCAAGTAGAATCAATGAAAATAGGTGAATGATTAAACTTGCAGAGTGGAGAGAAGAATGGCTTGAGAAATGACGGAGAATTTTAAATCCCATTTATTGATTTGATGACTCCCAAACATACATCTTTAGCTAAGACTTCTCTTCAGTCTTCCAGATTCTCATATCCAAATGCCAGTTAAGCTAAAGTTGGTTTTTCCACCGTCACTTTGATGAATGATTAAAGAAAGAAATTAATAACTAATAGTTAATAAGAACTACCTTCTACATTAGAAAGGAGAATTAATGTATTATTTATCCGAATAAGTGTATGTTGAAGAAAGATAAACTTTCATTCTTCATGGGAAAGGGTTTTTAATCAACCATAGCTCCCCAAAATAGAACAGAAAACCTAACCTTGCGAGGTAGATTTCTATCTCTGATTACTTCATGCCAGGTCTAAATGTCCATAAGTCTACAACTTCAGCCTGTTTAACTTTCTTTTTTTTCATTCATATGGTTCCTTGTTTATAGCTCTCATATTGTTCTCTTTACATTCAAGTTATATAGAGGCCTGGTGATAGTCCTCATATTATGGTAAGGTTTCTCACAGCAAAAACCAAGCTTTGTTAATTTTGTCAGCATATGGAGCCTAACACTAAGCTGTATTCCTAACCAGTTAATAACTGCTGCTCTTTTGAGAATGAAAAAGTTTAGGCCCCAATTTCAAATGTTTTCTACCATAACTATGTTATGCAACATATTAATACTAAACATGCAAGTTTATTTTCTTGCTTAATAATAAAAATACAATGTGTTGAGAGAAAATAGTTCTGGTAGCTAATCAATATTCCAGTTCTCAATTATCCATGCTAGATTATATTATGCATTAATTTGATTGCATGCTCTGCAGTATATTGTGTATGTGTTGTGCAAAGGCATAATTGCTCATGTTCATACATAATAAGTAGGCTTGGGAATTTGTCTGGAGGTATATCTTAGTTATTAATAGTGATTGTCAAGTGCACATTTCAAGTTTAGAACCTCATTGGCCTTCTGGGAGTCAGAGTCTCAATTTCAAGGAAAATTTAAACCTTTCCTTTCATGTATTCCTGTTCATTTAATCCTGTCGAAATAGAAGATTTTGTGTTTAAGAAGAAAGAGCTAGAGGCTAATTAAAGGAGTGAAGGCCAGGGTTTCATGGACCTCTGATTTCTCTCCAAATGAGTGATGAATTAAATGTAAATGAGTCAGAAACATACCTTAGGTTTTGCTTTTTTCTTGTTATAAAAAATTAACATAAATTTATCATCTTAACCATTCTTAAGTGTATAGTTCAGTAGTATTAAGTATATTTGCATTGTTATAAAACAGATCTTCAGAAGTTTTTTCATCTTGCAGAACTAAAACTCTATACACATTAAACAACTCCCCACTCCCGTGTCCCCTCATTTCTCTCTTGGTAACTACCATTCTCCTTTCTATTTCCATGAAATTGACTACTTTAGATGCTTCATGTAAGTGGAACCATGCAGTACTTGTTTTTTTGGTGACTGGCTTATTTCATTTTATATAATGTTCTTAAGGATCATTCATGTTGTAGCATGTGACTTGATTTCCTTCCTGTTTCCTGTTTAATATTCCATTGTACGCATACACCACATTTTGTTTAACCATTCATCTGCCTATAAACATGTGGGTTGCTTCCACCTCTTGACTATTGTGAATTTCTTTTTTAACTAAGTGTATTTGAAAATATAAAGTTTCTATATCAGTTCCATTTTATATTCTCTCTGTATTAAAATGAAGGAAGAATATTTTTATACATTTGAAAACTTAAAACTCTTTGTCACTTAAGGCTTCTGTATGAGTACATTCTCACACTGCTATAAAGAAATACCTGAGGGCCGGGCATGGTGGCTTATGCCTGTAATCCAGGCACTTTGGGAGGCTGAGGCAGGTGGATCACCTGAGGTCAGGGGTTTGAGACCAGCCTGGCCAACTTGGTGAAACCCCATCTCTACTAAAAATACAAAAATTAGCCTGGCATGGTGGCACATGACTGTAATATCCCAGCTACTTGGGAGGCTGAAGCAGGAGAATAACATGAACCCAGGAGGTGGAGGTTGCAGTGTGCTGAGATCCTGCCATTGCACTGTAGCCTGGGCAACAGAGTGAGACTCTGTATTTAAAAAAAAAAAAAAAAAAGAAAGATACCTGAGACTGGGTAATTTATAAAGAGGTTTAATTGGCTCTGGGTTCCACAGGCTGTACAGGAAGCATGACACTGGCATCTGCTCTGCTTCTGAGAAGGCCTTAGGAACTTTACAATAATGATGGAAGGCAAAAAAGGGGGAGCCAGCTCGTCACATGGCCAGAGCAGGAAGAAGAGAGAGAGGGGGAAGTGCTACACGTGTTTAAACAACCAGATCTCATGACAACTCACTTGTTATCACCAAGACAATACCAAGAGGGATGGTGTTAAACTATTCAGGAGAAACTGCTCCCATGGTCCAATAACCTCCCACCAGACCCCATCTGCAATATTAGGGATTACAGTTCAACATGAGATTGGTAGGGACATAGATCCAAACCATATCATTCTACCCCTGGCCCCCCAAATCTCATGTCCTTTTCACATTGAAAAATACAACCATCCTTTCTCAACAGTCCCCCAAAGTCTTAACTCATTTCAGCATTAACTCAACAGTCCAAAGTCCAAAGTCTCATCTGAGACAAGGCTCATGCCTTCTGCCTATGAGCCTCTGAAATCAAAAACAAGTTACTTACTTCCAAGATACAATGGGGATATAGGCATTGGGTAAATACTCCCATTACAAAAGGGAGAAATTGGCCAAAACAAAAGGGCTACAGGCCCCATGCAAGTCCTAAACCCAACAGGGCAGTCATTAAATTTTAAAGCTTCAAAGTGATCTCCTTTGACTCCATGTCTCACATCTGGGGCACACTGATGCAAGGGGTGGGCCACCAAGGACTTGGACAGCTCTGTCCATGTGAATTTGCAGGGTTCAGCCCCCACGGCTGCTCTCTTGGGCTGGCACTGAGTTCCTGCAGCTTTTCCAGGTGCGGGGTGCAAGCTGTCAGTGGATCTGCCATTCTGGGGTCTGGAGGATTGTGGTTCTCTTCTCACAGCTACTCTAGGCAGTGCCCCAGTGGGGACTCTGTACGTGGGCTCCAACTCCACATCTCTCCTCCACATTGCCCTAACAAATGTTTTCCATGAGGGATCTGCAACTGCAACAGGCTTCCTCCTAGACATCCAGGCTTTTCTTTTCTACCACATGGCCAGGCTGCAAATTTTCCAAACTTTTCTGCTGTGCTTCCCTTTTAAATATAAGTTCCAGTTTTAGGTAATTTCTTTGCTCACACATATGGGCATAGTTTGTTATTAACAGCCAGGCCACATATCATACACTTTGCTGTTTAGAAATTTCTCCCACTAGATCCTCTAAATCATCACTCTTATGTTCTAAGTTCCACAGGTCCCTATAGCAGGGGTACAATGCAGCCAGGTTCTTTGCCAAGGCATTGCAAAAATGACATTTACTCCAGTTCTCAATAAGTTCCTTATTTCCATCTGAGACCTTCTCGGCCTGGACTTCATTGTTCACATCACTATCAGCACTTTGGTTGAAACCATTCAACAAGTCTGTCAGAAGTTCCGAGCTTTCCCTCATTTTCCTTTCTTCTTCTAAGCTCTCCAAACTGTTCCAATCTCTACCCATTACCCTGTTCTAAAGTTGTTTCATTTTCAGGTATCTTCATAGCAATGCCCCACTCGGTATTAATTTTCTGTATTAGTCAGTTCTTGTACTACTACAAAGAAATACCCGAGACTGGGTAATTTATAAAGAAAATAGGTTTAATTGATCCACAGTTCTACCGGCTATACAGGAAGCATGATGCTGGCATCTGCTCTGCTTCTGGGGAGGCCTCAGGAACATTACAATCATGGTGGAAAACAAAAAGGGGGAGTTGGCACTTCACATGGCTAAAGCAGGAAGAAGAGAGAGAGGGGAGAGGTGCTACACACTTTTAAACAACCAGATCTCCTTAGAACTCACTCATTGCCAAGAAAATGACAAGGGGGATGGCGTTAAACTATTCATGATAAACCTCCCCCCATGATTCAGTCACCTCCCACCCGGCCCCACCTCCTACATTAGGGATTACAATTCAACATGAGATTTATTGGAAATACAGACTCAAAGCACCTCAGCTTCTTATTGCAGATTGTTATTCTCTGATAAAATCTGGTACCAAATATTTTTAGACAGAATAATATTATGAAAGTCAGTACAAGGAACATATAAAACTCTGAAAACAGATATTAGATTTGTTTGGCAGATTGGTGAATAGGCAATGGAAGTGAATGACTCTTTATCTCCTGAAGGACCAAGGAGGCTTTGAATGAAGAGAATTACTAAAACATACTCATACCTTTTAAAAAGTAACTCTTGGTCAGGCATGGTGGCTCATGCCTATAATCCCAGCACTTTGGGAGGCTGAGGTGGGTGGATCACCTGAAGTCAGGAGTTCGAGACTAGCCTGGCCAACATGGCAAAAACCCCATCTCTACTTTAAAAAATACAAAAGTTAGCAGGATGTGGTGTCAGGTGCCTGTAATCCCAGCTACTTGAGAGGTTGAGTTAGAAGAGTCGCTTGAACCTAGGAGGTGGAGGTTGCAGTGAGCCGAGATGATGGCACTGCACTCCAGCCTGGGTGACACAGCGAGACTCCACCCAAACAAAATAAAATAAAATAAAATAAAGTAAAATAAAATAAAAAATAATTCTTCAAAATTCAATATTTTCGACACTTACTAGAATCTATAAGGAACTCAACAAGAAAAAAATAAAACCTTATTAAAAAGCAGGCAAAAGACATGAATAGACGTTTCTCCGAAGAAGACATACAAGTGGCCAAGAAACATGTGAAAAAAATGCTCAATATCACTAATTATGAGAGAAGTGCAAACTAAAACCACAATGAAATATCATTTCATACCAGTCAGAATGACTATTAAAAGTCAGAAAATAACAAATGTTGGTGGATGTAAATAAAAAGGTATGCTTATACACTATTGGTGGGAATGCAACTTAGTTCAGGCACTGTGGAAAGCAATTTGGAGGCTTCTCAAAGAACTAAAAACAGCAATACCATTTGACCCAGCAATCCCACTATTGGGTATACAGCCAAAGGAAACAAATCATTATATTAAAAAAAAAAAACACCTGCATTCATATATTTATCACAGTACCATTCACAATAGCAAAGTCATGAAATCAACCAAAGTGTTCATCAATAGTGGATTGGATAAAGAAAATGTGGTACATATATACCATGGAATACTATGCAACCATTGAAAAAAAATGAAATCATGTACTGTGCAGTAACATGGATGGAGCTGGAGGCCATTTTCCTAAGTGAAATACTTCAGAAACTGAAAATCAAATGCTGCATGTTCTTTCTCATAAGTGGGAGTTAAACAATGGGTACCCATGGACATATAGAAGGAAATAATAGACACTCGGGACTCTAAAAGGTGGAAAGTGATTGGGTGTGAGGGTGGAAAAACAGCCTATTGGGTATAGTGTTCACTATTTGAATGGTGGGTACACAAGAAACCCAAACTCCAATATTATGCAATATATCCGTGTAACAAACCTGCACATTTACTTCCTGAATCTAAAATAAAATAATATTTTAGATTTAACTTCTTTTCAACCTTTATTAAAGGTAAAGCTATTACTTTTGTTTTAACACTATAATGAGTAGAATTTTCTGTGTTGTTTTAAATCATTCCATGATCTAAGTTTCTGGTACAGAGATCTTTACCAATGAATATCAATGGTTTTCCCACAACATTAAGATTTTTTCTGAGATGAATTCACAAGGGCTTTGAGTGTATGTGTAAAAATGAGTCATAGAATTCTTTTACAATAATGACAAGCATGGCCTTTCAATTTTTCAACATTCTGAAAATGGATAAACAAAGCCATTTACCCTGTCTCTAATTTTCTGAAGATTAGGTTCATTAGTTTAACTCATGGTTATAGTTCTTGTGTCAACTGTATTGATGTATACATCAATAAACACAATCTTTCACTTTCACTCACTCTTCAATCTCCTCCTTCTCCCTACAGTTCCTACATTATTCAGAATCCCTGGCAATTCATATGTGTTAGGTGTGAAGATATGGAATTGTCAGCATCAGGAAAAGCTATTACCTTGCTACTTCAGACAGAGTCCTTCTCTTTTCTTTGTTTACTTTAGATAATTTCCTTTTTTTAAAGACTGAGTTCTTGAATTCTTATTCTCTGACTTGCTTCATAATCTGTTTCAGAATTTCTTGCCCCTATACCTTGTTTCTTTATTAATCAATCTGTGCATGAAATATTCCATTTTTGACCCAGCTTAAATTTCTCCACTGCACCCTTGTTTTACTTTCAAGACAGTTAGAAACTCTGAATTCAAGCCTGTGATGTTTTAGAAACCTGATCTGACTCCTACAAAATTCTACCCTTTCTCCTGCCTCTTAACTTAGCTTTAAAAATGAAGCACATACTATTTATCCAGTTATAAACTTTAAAGTAGATTCTAAGTGCAAAAAATGTGCCTAGTCAATTCAATTTGACTTCTGATTTTTTGAAAAAACATCAAGAATTGAATAACAAGAATAAGAATAAATATAAGGCTACTGACTGAAATGTACCATGATCTTTCTCTTATTTAGAACATCTTATTTCACAAAGTTCTAAGTCCTTTTCTATTTGACTTGACCTCTTCTATATGATCATGGATATAAAACGATTAAACAGAAAGTTCACATTCAGCAAATATCAAGGTGTTCTTAATATCATAACTTGAAATCAATGAAGAAGTCACATTTTCTGCTGTGTAGAAACTGCCCCACATGTCCCTGGTCTGGCAAAAAATACACACACAAGTACTGAAAACAGAAGATTATAACACCAGCTGAATCGCACCATTGCTAGGCATACGATTTGAAAGCCAGCACTTTGCAGGTCAAATTTGAGTAAACAACCTCAGTAGAAATACAGTTAATTAAATTTCTATTCTATAAACCATGAACCAAAGTTTATATAAAAGAGAGACTAAGAAGTCTTTGTTGTAAGTATTAAAAATTCTGACATAAGGAAGTGACCACTCTAGCCATATCAGTGTCAGAAGATGACAGTGTGGAACTCCAAGGCGGAGAATCAGTGAGGCTGCAAAATCTGGACAAAGAAAGGCAGAGCAAGACATAGACTACAGAAAAAAGAGCATTCTCTGAGCAACATCAGGCTAATCCCTTGGTGTGAAGAAAATAGGAGTTAATACCAAAAACATATGGCTCATTATTCATGTAATTATGCTTGTTAGCTATATAGTAAACTGTATATGAAATTTTCATTCCACAGTATAAATTCAGTCATTAGTTTTTCCTTTTCATATTTACATTAAGTAAATATGTACTGAGGACCCTAAAATGTCTCAGGCATGAACCTGTAATGGTGAAGGATTCAGCTTTGCCCTCAAGGATCTTACAGGAATGGGGCCGATGGCAAGGAAAGAAATAATACTGTGTGGTAAGCACAGGGCACTAGGGGAACAGGAAGTAGGGATATTTATCTGGATCCTTGTGGGCAGAGGAAATAAACATAACTAAGAACAATGAATGATAGGTTTACAGGAGGGTAGGGGAGAAGGTTCCAAATTGAAGCATTGTACTAAATTTTGAGCAAAAGTTCAGTGAAACTTTTATTTTTATTATAAAACCAACAAAGTAAAAGTTCTCAGCTTATATATTATAGATAGCTCTCTGAACTGGATGAATGTCAGCTGTGATTGCAATCAAGCACTGATAATGTGGCCAGATGGAGTGTGCCACCTCCCTTCAGCATTTTGTCTTAAGAGGGTTTCTAATGTGGCTTGTCAGACAGTATGTGTATTCCGTGTGTTGCTGGAAATTTGAGGCTACTATCTAGAAACAAAGGTCTTGGTCTCAGCAGCATGCAGTGAGTTAGTGCCCCCCAGTACCTCAGATAAAAAAAAAATGTATTCTATAAAGGGCTCCATGAAGGACAAATGTAAAAACGTGCTACAAAAGCATCTCTTCATAGTGCCACAGGGGCTATCACTGTGAGTCTGAATTGCAAAGTGCACAGAAAAGCGAACCTGTGGACTCACTACTTTGCTTTATACTACTGCCCACTCCAGCATCTGCATAATGCTGAAGGATGTCCACCGAGAGAATGCTCATCACTTTGCCAACTGCCTCTGTGCTCTAGCCCAGGGTGGGCATTTTTTTTTCTGTAAAGACCAGCTGGCAAATATTCTAGGTTTCATGTACCTTATAGTCTCTGTGACAACTAACCAACTCTGCCATCGTACAGAAAACCAGCACAAAACCATCTATAGGCAATAGTCAAATGAATGAACATGGCCGTGTTTCAATCAAACTGAATTTGCAGAAACATGCAGTGGTCCACAGGCCATAGTTTGCTGATCCCTGCTCGCAACA
Organism: Theropithecus gelada; assembly: GCF_003255815.1. NCBI lineage: Eukaryota > Metazoa > Chordata > Mammalia > Primates > Cercopithecidae > Theropithecus > Theropithecus gelada. The sequence goes on from NC_037668.1 coordinate 104,352,968, forward strand.
GTCCTTTAAGGTGTGGTATCTGGATCCTAGCATATGCTGTTTCTGTTGCATGAAACATTCTTCCTTCATCTCTCTGCCTAGCTAGATTTTAGTAATTCTTCAGCTAATAGCAGAGGTCATTTTTTTGAGGGAAGATACCTCACTGATGCCCAAATCTGATGGTATGTCCCTTCCTCTCCAGAGTACTGACTGATTTCTAGTTGTCTGGAGACTTGCTCTCTGCACTTCAGAGTATGAGCTTCATAAGGGTAGAAATCTGCTTCCCTTTCTCCCTGCTGAATCCCTGGCACATAACACACAATGCCTGGGACATATAAAAGACTAAATACATATTTGTTTAATGCTTAATGAATGAAATTACTTACCTCTTCCTTACTGTGTTAGGATCGTAAGTCTAGCAGGTGAAATTATTTATGGTCTTACAGTTTATGAGCCATGTCACCATGTTATCACATTGTAACAAAGCAAAGGTTTAACTATATCTCAGCTCCGGTGGTTTTCAGAGGGCTGTGGAAATCAATAGTTCTAGCTTCATTTAGCTAAGTGGAGAATGCCATTTGGGCCGTCTGTGTCCACTAACATCTTGGCCCACACCCGCTGCTCTGCTGTCTCCAGGTGGAGGATAACACCTCTCTGTCCCCATCAGTGTCTTCCACTCTTTTTAGAAGTACTGCTAGCACAATGCTGTCTGCACTCCAATGTTTAACAAAATTTTTAGGGAAATGTCACTTACCTTTTTGATATATCTTATTATCTTCCTAGAGCCCAGAGAAGTGCATTAGATTAACCTGGAGTCAGAATCCGATGTAACCAGAATAACTTCCCTCCACTAAGACTAATGCTTTGTTACTGGGTCTAAAATGTTGAGCTCAGTTCTTGGTAGGAATTACTTCCCAGGAGGCTCCTCTGTGCCTCTTAGGCTCACACTTCAAAGAGTCTGTTCACTAATTTTTCAGCATGTTCAGATATCACTTTGAATCCTAGCCAGAGCAAGCTGGGACCTTGACTACTCTTTTTACCTCTTCCACTTGCAGGTAGAACAACTAGTAATAACAAGTGTTTATATGTAGCTCACTATGTGCCAGGTATTCACCATCTGTAAGTGATTTACCAGTAGTAACTTAATTGACCCTTGTGGTGATTCTATTGCATTATCTTTATTTCACCAAAGAAGAAGCTGAGGCACAGAGATGTTAGTTACATTGCCTAAAGTCACACAGCTAGTAATGATGGAGCTAGGAATAGAACTCACACTCTGGTTCTGAGTCAATGCACTAAACGCATGCTGCTGGTGCTGTGATAGCTGAGTCTCAGCCTCTTCCTTTCTCCTACCCCCAAAGAATATACAGTCTTCATTCTACCCACTTCTCTCTCAGAATCTCAGAAACTGGGAACAGAGGAGGGATAGAAAACACATAACAGTGCATAACTTACAGTACAGACTGAGACCTGAGGGGAAATATTCAGAGACCACTTTAGATATTAGGCAATGCTAGCTCTATAGTAAGTAAAAAATTCCAAATTCAAGATATTCTGAGCCTTGAAAATCATGAGGGAATAAAAATGCCCTTGAATGGCTATGCTGCTTTCTCTATTCAAAGAGCTAGCTTGGAACACTAAAAGGATGTTCTTATTCACTAAGTGTTTTTTCACTGAGTCTGCAGTGGAGTTTTAGCCACAAATAAATGTTTTTCCTTAAATTGAAATCAATTTGTAAAATAATGTAGAAAATATAAAGCCTCTTGCTGTTTTTCTCAGTGATAAAGCAGCAGGACCGCAGCAGGAACCAACCATGAAAAATGTGGCCACCCCATTGAGCTTTGCACTAGGAAGCCACTTCATTTCCACATATGAGGATTCTCCCTATTCCATGTTGCAAATAAAAATTAGTAAATTAGTAGCACTAAGTTTAATGAACTCTGCTGAACTCAGTGTGATACAGGAACTGCTGACTATGGGTCTGAAGATATTACATCCCTGTTGCTTTGTGAAAATTATCTTCATTCCAGACTTGACAGAATCAGCGTAAACAAATAACTCATCCATCTTTCAATTTAAAAACCTTCCTTTTCCTTCCATGTTTTTATCTTCAATGGTTAATTCTTATTTGAAAGGATCATTTCCTTCATAGACATATCCCCAGACTAAAACGTGCTCTTTCTAACCTAAAGAAATGGTTTCTTCCTAAACTCATAGGCATTAACATATTTTTGTAAGGTCACCAAAAGTGACTTGTACAGGGGCACCTGAAAGTCAATGTGGCGATAAACTGAAGAATCAGATTTTTTCTCCCCGATTTCTCTAAGATTATTGTGCGTAAGATGAACCATCACTTTGTGGGCCCTAGAAACTGACTTATATAGAGACTAGAAAATGTTTTATATAGAAAAACTAATTTATGTGCAGATTAGAAAATGTGTTAGAGTTTATTTTCCCACTAGTAAAGCCAATTTTTTTTCTATGTAATGAATCCATTCACCTACCCATGTACCCATCAGTCTACCCATTAACACATCCATCCATCCATCCATCCATCCATCCATCATCCACCCACCCACCCACCCAATCCAATCTATAATTCTAACCATGTTGACCCTTTTTATATTGCTTCTCTGCTTCATTTTTATCTTTGCCCTTGTCATCTTTTACTATTTGACACAACTTTTAAATTTCATTTATTGTCTGCCTCACACTTTAGAATGTAAATTCCATTAAGTCAGAAATTCCAGTCTATTTTGTTCGTGGTGTATCCCCAGCACCTAGAACAACACATGACAATAAATTATAATAAATGTGAGAAATGTTGCCAGAATTTTTATTAAATATTTATTTAGCATTTTCTACTTTTAAAGCACTGGATTGAGTGCCAGAAAGGATCTACGACGAAGCAGATGTGGGTCTCACTGTCAAGGAAATTCCAGGCCAAGAAGGCTATCACCAAAATACATTCTTTTAATGGAATCATCATATAGGGGCCAAAGTTGTTTTCATGAGAAAAATGAAGCAGATGTGCTATTTATACTCTGCCTGAGTGAAAGGCTTCCCTGAGGAAGTGACACATGACATTGAATAAGGGGAAGTATTTGAAAACGGAGAGTTGTAGTGGAAAGGCATCCTAGAAAAAAGTGACAACTGGAATTAACAAGTGGAAGTGGGAAATACAGGATATGTAGGAGACAGAAAAGCTATTGGTTCAGTTTAGAGGAAGCCTAGAGGCCAGAAAGATAATAATGGAAGAAAATCTATTTGGAAAGAGTGGTTGGGTCAGATTATGGAAGATTTTGATGTCACCTGTTGGCAGTGGTGAGTCCAAGATTCTCTCGTATCTGAACCTCTCTGTCTCCCCTATATTATAACTTTTGAATGATAATATTTTATGCTTCCTGTTGTGGTTTTCAAAGCAGCAATGTGGTCATCCCAGTTTGCTAGAGCCTGGAAGGAATCTTGTATGAAATGCAGATTTAGTCTTGGATCTACATTTTGTAGGTCAACAACCTCGGTTTCTTGGTGATGATTACAGGGTTCACAAGGATGTCGTTCTTGAGTAATGTATCTAATATATTAGTCAAAAAGCGTAAGCTTCTCACTTCCCCTACTCCTGCTTTTGGTTAAGGAGCTACAAATTGTCCCAATTCTTTGAGATTTCTTCCAGGTTCATCTGGAGCATGGATTTCTACCTTCACAAACATTTAACTTGCAGCCCTAGAGCTGTGTAATAACAGATAGCATTTTCTACTTCTAGCCTTATTTGGGGAGGACACACAAAACAAGTGTTTTTTATTTTTGCATGTGAGACTGTCGAGTGTGTCCTTGTTCCATAAGTGTACTTTGGCACCAGGAAGCAGAGACAGCAGCTTTCAAATGATGGGAGAAACAGACTGATTAAGAGCTCTGCCTGGGCAGACTGTACTGAAATTGCATGTGTAGTCCTTGCCTCATCATTTCAGTTTTTTTAATGTAAATTTTTATTTTTGATTGAAAAATAATAATGTATGTATTTATGGGGTACAATGTAATATTTTATTACACACCCACACATACACACACACACACACATTGTATTGCAGTATTATTCATAATAGCCAAAACCAGTTTGGGGGTTTTCATGAAAAAAATTCCAATTTTGTGTCTTTTAGTATATTTTATCATTTCCCCCATTCTTAATTCTTTTTCCTCTAAATTCCTTTCCCTCTCAATTAAGGCCACCACTGTCCTATCTTTCCATATACCCAGAATTAAAACTTAAGTGTCAATAGGAAAAACTGGTAATAGCATCATCTATTTTAATTAAATTTAAGTAATTTATTTACTTAAAAAAATCATGATGAAAATACCTAATTTAAATTAGCACTGAAGACTAGCCTTCATTTCCATGGCATGGCCATTTATTTGTTCTTTGACTTCATCTTCTCCTATTATCATCACTCCTATCCATTGAATACATTCTGAAATGGGGGTAGTATCAAATGGTGATCATAGAGTGCTACTTCCACACTTTGCTGGATGGAGCAAACCTTTCTCCTCACAAAAGGGATAGAATTCAATTTGCAATGACTTCTCTGATCAGACCAGCCAGACATGCTCCTTGACTCTCTTCTTGACTCCTCCTTTAATATTTAAAATATTTTTTAAATTTTTTATTTTTATTTTACTTTTTGTAGAGATAGGGTTTTGCTATGTTGCCCGGGCTGGTCTCTAAGTCCTGGGCTCAAGCGATCCTCCTGCTTCAGCCTCCCAAAGTGCTGGGATTATAGGCATGAGCCACTGTGCCTGGCTTCTGCCTTTCTGTAATAACAGATGGTAACAGGAATGACACCACACTTACTTGTACCACTGTCGTGGCTCTAATGATTATGGCTTCGAAGTGGCATCATTTGTTTAAGGGGTTCAGGTTGATAACCCAGCAAACTTGGGTTCAAATTATGCCTCTAGTGCTGACTTAATGACCTGGGGCATGTCACTTGAGCTTGCTGGGCCTGTTTTCTCATCTGTAAGATGGAGATAACAAAAACTTTCAAGGTCCTTGTGGGAAGTAAACAAGTTAATATATGTAAGGCACATGCAAATAGCCGGGGACCTGGTAAATAGGTGCCAAGGGTAGTTATTATTGTCATTGTTATTGTTATAGTTGTTGTTTTACTAGTGCTAAAAATGGAAGATTCCCTAGGACAGAAGCTTTGTCTTCTACACCTTGAAGGGTAATGTTTTTAATAAGCAAAGGTGAGTGTGTGAGGTGTCAGGTATGAGCACTGAGCTGTGGAGGCTTTCTTGGTCTTTTCCTTTATATTTTAATATATTTCTTTTTTTAGTATCCTCCCTCCTGGTAATGAGAAAGGGGGTAAGGTTACTTACACATAAATTTGGTTCAGGTACGTCATATTTTGTCTCTAGATCATAGATACCTATTTGCAAGGATACAATCTGTGATAGCTAAATGCTTGCTTTGTTTTCTAAAATCAAGCTAAGAAAAATAGATGTTAGGTTTCACATAAAAAAAAAAAGTTCTTTTAAGAAAGAGCATGCTGTAAGTATTTCCATTCTCCCAAGGCATTCTAAAGACTGAAAATGTGTTTTCTAACCCCCTCCCATCCCCACCATTCTTTTCTTTTGGTGCCTGGTGAAGAGTACATTAAAATAGGAAGGAACATTCCAGAGTGCCCAAATGCCTCTGTTCAGGGGCCACAGCTGAATTTCTAACTTCTTTCTCCTGTGGTTTATGCAGGCTGTACTTTGACTACTGCTAGTTAGAGAGAAGGAAAGCTCACACATTTTGCAGTGAGCCAAGGTAAAAGAGAACTCTTTTGTCAAGGTAATAATAACACTTAGCACTTATATAGGGCTTTTTATCTTCAAAAGGCCTTGCAAACATTAGCTAATTAAGAAGTCTGCTCGATGTGCAGCAGCTGTTGAAAAAATAAATGTGATGCTTGGGTGTATTAAAAAGAGGAACGAAAACATGAGGACATCCTATATCAAGCAGCTGTTGTACTCTGTCTAATTTGTTTGCTTCACCTGATGGAATAGATCAGACACTAAAATAGTCCTGCCCCATAGAGTAATAATGGTTAGGGATAAGGCAGAGCTTGTACATGATGGAATATTGCAAGGGCTATTGGATATTTACCGGAAGAGGAAAAACCAAAGAAAAGCTGCATCGCCTAATTTTTATTAAACTTTTATAATCACAGGCACATGCAGCACTAATGAAACAGACATCTGACATGTCTAATGACATGAACATAACATAGATTATTTAAGAAGAACCTATTTGCAAGAGCAAGCTTTCTCATTTATTCATTCAAATTTACTAACAAATCTGTATTGAGTACTTAGCAGACACTGGAGACATGCATTTAAAAATTACATGGGGACAGTTTTAAAACAGCTGTGGCTCTATCATCATACATATTATTTACCTACTGTACCTTAATTTTACATTAATATTGACACACATTCACCCAGAAACATATTAAATTCAATCAACATTTTTCTTTGTTGATTCTTTGGCAGAAATGAGCTAATACACCATTGCAAGAGCTGAGCTATTATTTTGGTAATGAAAACAAAATTTAGAAATAACTAAAAAATGTTTTTGTTGTGGTTTTCTGCAATGGGCATTTGGATGTGGTCATCTTTTGTTTTTCTTGTTTTTTATAACAACATTCATTGAGCTATACCTGCTGTTCTGTTTTAAATACCTGTTTCAAGAGTTTGCAAATTCCAAAAACTTGCAAATTTCAAGAGGTTCCAAATTCCAAAGGAGGTGGTACATGAAAAGGGAGAGATATCATATAATGTCAAAATGTAAGTGCCTGCATCCCATTAGCATATACCCCATGTTATTTATCAGAGTTTACATACATGCAAGGCATATTAAAATACGTTACTTCCATTGTACAGAAGGAGACTGGGAAATTATACTTTGGATTGAGTTGATTGTCAAAATGGGGTTGTAAGAAAAATTATTTCCTCATTCAAGGAGGACAAATTATAAAAGAGATAGGAAGGAAGTGAATAAAGAAGAAAAGGTGTTCTAGGTATTGCGAAAAAAATGAAACAGAAAATGTTCCTAGACAGGAGAAAAATGTCTGAAGGAATTAGAAATAGGTTTATTTTTGCTAAGTAAAAGTTACAAGCCACCAAACACAGTAAAATAACAAGGAGAAGCCAAGTGATGCAAAGCCAAGGCTCTAGTTACAAAGATAAAAAAGCATCTACTTGTCATTTCCCAAGTTCAGAGCATGGAACAGTGTGAAATGACTAGAAGCCCAGGACCAATGGTTGATTTTCAAAGGTAAATGGTTGGGGAGAGGCTGACTCGGTTAGAAAAAAAGTCAATTTCAGTGATCACAGGCTCATCCTGGAGCATTGCTTATAATAGGAAATATTTGGAAATAAATCAAATGTCTATTTTTTGTTTGATCATATTTTTCTGAGAAGAAAAGATTGACTCAATAAATCAGGATTTATTCATAAAATGGAATATTATGCAGCTATTAAAACAAGGAGCTCTGTCACTACTCAAAGCTCAAATATAAGTTGGTAAAGCAAGGTAGGGGAAAGTGTGTAGTGTTAAAACTTGTGCAAAAAATATAAATCCAAGTGTGTGAGTGCATTCATGCATATTTATATATGAAGAGACTATAGACTAACTGTGGAAGGACATGTATGAAACTACTACAGTGGTTGCCCCTAGTGAAGGGAATGGAGAAATTGGAAGACTAGGTAGACACAAGGCTTACTTTTTAGTGTATATTTCCTCCTTCTCCCCTAAACCTTTTTTTTTAAACAAAAGAAAACATTTTATTTTGAGGTCATTATAGATTCACATGCAGTTGTAAGAAATAATACAAAGAGATCCCTTATGCCTTTCATCCAGTTTTCTCTAATGATAACATCTTACGTGAGGAGTTTAATGTCATAACTAGAAAGATGACATTAATATAATCCACTGACCTTATTCATATTTCGCCAATTTTACATGCATTTGTATTTTTGCATGTGTGTGCATGTTTAAAGCTATACAATTTTATCACATGTGTAGGTTAGTGTAACCAATACCACAGTCAAGATATAGAACAGTTCTATCACAATTGGAATATCCCTTTACGGCCACAGCCAGCTCCCTCCTTCTCTCCCCTCCTTATTCCTGGCAACCACTAATCTGTTCTCCAAAGCCATAATGTTGCCATTTTAAGAATGTTGTATAAATGGAATCATGTAGTATGTAACCTTTTAAGATAGGATTTTTATATTCAGCATAATTCCCTTGAGAGTTATCCAAGTTGTTGGGTGTATCAATTCTTATGAAGGGCATATTGTTGGATTCTTGTTTTTATCCACTGTGCAATCCACAAATCTGATTTTTAATTAGTGTATTTAGACCATTTACATGTGAAGTAATTATTGATATGCTAGGGCTTAAATTTGCCATTTAATTATTTTCTCTCTGTTTCCAGCATTTCTCATGTTTCTGTTTGTCTTATCTTCCTCAGGGTTACTTAAACATTTTCTGGATTTCATATTTACATATTTACAGTGATTTTGAATCTATCATTTTGAATAGTTCTCTTAGTGGTTACTCTAGGTATTATAATATACATATATAAAGCAGTAATGTCTCTGTGAATTATGCTCCTTTTTTACCTTTTGGGCTACTTTGTCTTACCTACAAGTTAAATTTAAAAATAAATAAAACTAGCAAACCAAAACAATCCTTCATGTATACCTACTTAAAACAAATAAAACTCACCTCGGTACAGAGAGATTATAGACAAGAAAAGAAGTGAAAACCAAAGCACTTCAGAAGTCATGCAAAGAAATCTTGAATAAGAAGAAAGGATTAAACCAAAACTTTTAGGGCATGACTGAGAAATTGAAAACTGGGGGCTGTCCAGGACATTAGAAGCCTGGAGCAGAGAAAGCCATGTTGTTGAGTATATAAGTTTGTTCTCACATTGTTGTAAAGAACTACCTGAGACTGGGTAATTTATGAAGAAAGAAGGTTTAATTGACTAACAGTTCCACAGGCCGTACAGGAAGCATGGCTGGGAGACCTCAGGAAACTTACAATTGTGGTGGAAGGGCAAAGGGGAAGCAAGCACATCTTCACATGGCAGAGAGAGAGAGAGAGAGAAAGGGGAAGTGCTACATACTTTCAATGGCAGAGAGAGAGAGAGAGAGAGAGAGAGAGGGAGAGAGAGAGAGAGAGAAGGGGGAAGTGCTACATACTTTCAAATAACCAAATCTTGTGAGAACTGTACCATGAGAACAGCAAGGGGGAAGTTCGCCTCCAATAGTTAAATCACCTCCCACCAGGTTCCCCCTCCAACCCTTGGAATTATAATTCAAAATGATATTTGAGTGGGGGCATAGAGCCAAACTATATCATTGAGTATCTAGGCCTTGTTTTCTTATGACCTGCTGCTTACCACCTGGGGGACCTCATTTCATTTCTTAAACTCTCTAGGTCTCAAATATGAAAGGAAGTTAATAATGGAACCTACCTCGTAGAATTGTTGTGAAGATTCTCCACATGTATGTATGTATGTATGTATGTATGTCTGACACATAGACAAACTCAAATAATTGCAATCATATAACTAAACTTTTTCTTGAGTGTCTACTGGGGTCCCAGGTGTTGCAGGTTATGATGATATGGTGCCATTCCTCAGAATGAGAAGCTAGCGCCCCAGACATGTTTATAGACCCTTTGATACTTCCCTCGCTGGATGAAACCCTCTTTTCCGTTTCTTTCCACTAAGGATAGATTTCAGCATATCACTATGCTTGAAGTAAAAAGAGCTTACTCCAGACCTCTCGGCTCATGTCCCTACCTTAGACTGATGGCCCTGGTATTTGGTGTATGAAGCAGCAGTTTGAATATGGAGTACAAACAGTGAAAAAAAGGTTGGATATGGATTTTTAGACTCTTACTTTGGGAGGATGAGAAAAAGTTCTCAGAATTGATAACATTGTCCCTAGTAGTAAGAAATATAATTTTTCCCATCTTTCTAGGCATCCTTATTGATAGATCTTTGGATAGAATTTTTTGCAGAGAATGGGTGATGTTTACTTTTTTTTATACAGGCCCCAGAATGTATATAAATGATTCTAAAAGTTGCTTTTTTTAGGCTGGGCGTGGTGGCTCACACCTGTAATTCCAGCACGTTGGGAGGTCAAGGTGGGTAGATCACCTGAGGTCAGGAGTTCGAAACCAGCCTGACCAATATGAAGAAATGCCGTCTCTAATAAAAATACAAAAATTAGCTGAACATGGTGGCATGCGCCTGTAATCCCAGCTACTCAGGAGACTGAGACAGGAGAATCGCTTGAACCCGGGAGGCAGAGGTTGCAGTGAGCCGAGATCATGCCACTGTACTCCAGCCTGGGCAACAAGAATGAAACTCTGTCTCAAAAAAAAATTAAAAATTTTCTTTTTTTAGTGTTTTTGTACAAAGGATCATCGTGGGCTGATGTCACTTGACACATGCAGAATGGTCATCTTAGGCTATTGCAACCATGTAGAGAGCAATTCCTTAAGATGGTCTTTTTATTTACTTATTTATTTTAAATTTCCCTCATTCCCAATGTTTATGGTGTAGAGCTCTGGCTCCATTTCAAATCAGCGGAAAAATTATCATCAGACCTAATAATGTTTTCTTTTGAGATGGAGTCTCGCTCTGTCGCCAGACTGGAGTGCAGTGGCGCGATCTCGGCTCACTGCAACCTCTGCCACCCTAGCGGCAAGCGATTCTCCTGTCTCAACCTCCCCAGGAGCTGGGATTACAAGCGCCTGCCACCATGCCCGGCTAATTTTTTGTATTTTTGTAGAGACGGGGTTTCACTGTGTTAGCCAGGATGTTCTCCATCTCCTGACCTCATGATCCACCCACCTCGGCCTCCTAAAAGTGCTGGGATTACAGGCGTGAGCCACCGCGCCCGGCCAAGAATGTTTTTTATCTCCTTGTTTCTCTTCCTTTTATGGGTCCTAATCTTTTGTTTAACAATTTATTTCTACTTCATTTTGACTATATATTTTCTTTTCAAGGCTTTTTCTCCCTGCATCTTGCCAATATCCCTAACCCCATCCACTCTCAGCAAATTCGCCTAAATCTCCCACCATGAATTGTAGTCCCAGGTTAGACTTTTAGCCTTATCTCCCATTCTACTGAACAAACTGCAAAAAAATATTAATACTAAGGGCAGTTTAGAGTCAACAAGAACTGAGAACACTTGCAGCTGGTGGTACCATCTGTGCCTGTCAAACTCTGGCCAAGTAGTTTTCCATGGTGGAGAAAGAGAGAATCTGACAACGGCTTTTGGTTTGGGGTTACTGAGAACTGAGCCTGCACTGGAGGAAGATTAGGAGAGCTGGGAGGCTGCTCTTTCTTTTTGTAATGTGTGGCTCATCTCCCAGAAAAACAGGCCTCTCCCAGAAAGTGGTCAAATTTGGCATCTGAGACCTGAGAGTGGCCTCCTGTGGGTCCTTTCTCTCCTAGCCCATCTGCGAAAATCAATCTGTGCCAGGTGCCCCACATGGCAGAGGGGAGTGGTGGAGTCATGAAAAAGAATTAAACAAACAAACAAGCCTCACAGAGCACACAAGAAATTTCTGAAGAGAAGCTTCCTAGGCTTTTGGTGAGGCAGAAACAGGAGGACAGTAGAGAGTAGCAGCAGAGGAGGAGGAAGGGGAAGGATGTGGAGGTTACCTGATGGCCTAATTGGTTCTGACAAAGCACTCCTTTGTTGGAGAGAATCTGAATCATGCAAGAAGCAAATAAATAAGGAAAAATGTATGGCAGCTAGGTCATATCAGTCTACATTAAGAAAAATAAATGAGAGGATATTGGGGAGAAGATCCTGAGAGGAGAAAGGCAGACGGGAACTCTTAGGAAATATTCTTAAAATGAGCAGCAAATGTGCAAAGGGACTTTCAAAAGAGGATTGTGAGATGAGCAATGAATAAGTAAAAGGGTACTTAACCTCATCACTTATCAGGGTAGTGCAAATTAAAACCACAATGAGATAAAAATCCTACCAGAATAACTAAACAAAAAATGACTGACCAAATCAAGTGTTGGCAAAGATGTGCAGGAATTGAACTGCATGACAATGCCGGTGTGAGCGTAATTAGTGCAAACCCTATGGTAGACTATTTACTGCTATTGTTAGAATTGAACATATGCATGTCCTACATCATAGCAGTGCTATTTCTAGGTGCATACCCAGGCACAGTGAGAACATATGACCACTGAACATCATGTACATAGATGTTTATAGCAGCTTTATTCACAATAGCCATATTTGGAAATAATAATAAATGTCCATCAACAGTAGAAGAGATAAATATATTGTATATGTTATGGAACACTGTGTAGCCTGAAATGGATGAAATGAGAAAGAATGACATGTGGATGAGTCTCACAAAGATAATAACAGAAAAGCATCAGATGACCTGGATGACAAAGAAGCATAGTGTTTGGGGTGTTACATGTATTTAGCACATTATGGAGAAAATAGAGTGATAACTTGAGTTCTAGTGAGCTCCAAAGGAATGGAATGATATGTAAAAATCGCCAGAAATTTGTTTTAGCCATGCTGAACCTTTCTATAATGAGACCTAAATAGAATAAAGTACTGGGTAATCAATGTTTCCCAAATTATTTTTGGCATGAATGTTTAAGGACTATTTCAAGAGATGCAGTGTCCAGAAATTGTCACTATGGTAGTAGTTTTTAAAATGCATTCCTCAGAGCTGATTGGCTCCAAGAGTGTGTAACTCAGAAGTGTTGTCTACCATCTGTTTATCTATCTAATTAACTATCTATTGTAGAGAAGGTTTGATGGAGTAAACCAAACAGGCAGTTCGGGATTCATTTGTTGGGGATCTGCACAAGATACTGTTAGAAAATAGTTTAGGCTGCTAGAAAAAAAAAAAAAAGAAAGAAAAAGAAAACAAAACACTTCCTTAGAGAACTGTTATTGTGGTGGTAAGAGATTATAGGGAACCAGGAAAATCTAGCAAATACAGCCATCTAACCAAAAGGCAATATTACCACCTTTGCTGTGCCAGGGGCAAGTGTTGATATAGACAACACTTGGAATTTGGAGTCTGGAGTGAGGACTCCTTGGAATATGACACTTAAAGAATCCCCTGATAAAATCTAGCTAATACATAGCAATAATAATATTAGTAAACATTTATTGACTATTTACTATTATTTAGTGATGTCTGGTATTTTTATACATCATGTGATCCTCACAAGAGCACAGACTTTGTAGTCATGATGAAGTAGCTGCTCTCAGGCTAATCCTCCCACCAAGAAGCTGAGTAAATTACTGTTTGTAGGAATCAGAGTACACCAAAAGGGGCTAGCATTTGAGAGATCAATAATGCTCAAAGAAGAAAATGCATTGAGGTGAATGGGACTTCTGTGGGTTGTTTCCTGTGATGCATATGCAATACTTAGAAGAGGCATAGTGGCCTAGATCTTACAGGAATTGCAGTGGGATTGGTAGACAAAAATTAATGTTCAGGAATAATAAGACAGTCACAATATGAGGTACCAAGATCCTGGAGAGAAGGAACCACAGAGATCTGAGCCAGAATTCTGCACGTGACTTTCCCTGAGGAATTTGCAGATTTCTACACCACACGAGCAGTGAGATACTGAGAAACCAAAAAGAATGCAGAAGTTTAAAAGGCCAAAGATCTAAGCAGAAATGTAAGCAATCCCACAGAACTGAAGAGACAGAAATTGTAGTTCAGAGCTTCCCAAGAAAGAAGGGTATTGATAAACATGGCAGATTCTCAATTGAGACTCTGAAGAGCTAGATTCTAATAGTATGGGCAAGCTGAACATAGACCACTCTCTACTGGATCAAGATAATCTGTGTATGTTCTGTCTTCCAGAAAAAAGTGGAATCCTCTCTGCAGGATTTCAGGGTCTAAATAATTATTTTACTTATCATGTATGATAGTCAATGGAAAATTACGAGGCATTATCAGGAAATGTAACCAGATAAATGAATTTCTTAGTGAAAACAAACTGTAGGTTATGGATATATTGGGATTATCAGACAGATTTCAATACAACTATGACTAATATGTTTAAGAAAATAGATATAAAATTGATTATTTCACAACTGGAATCTATAGACAAGAATACAGGGGAAATCCTAGAAGTGAAAAACTTAAGAATGTAAGAAATGTGTTTAATAGCAGATTATGCATAGTAGAAGAGTTGATTAGTAAAGCTAAAAATGTTTATAAAAATAACAGATCAAAGCATCAAGATTAAAAAGGTGAAAGATAAAGAAAAGTGCATAGCAGACACCCAGTGAAAAATAGTGCTTCTCAAAGTATGATCCTGAGACCACTTCTGGTGCTGGTCCCTGACAAGATAGAGTGTTCATAAATGTTTATAGCAATTGATTTTGCCACAACGTTTTAACAGTATATATTATGACAAAATTAGACTGTAAGGGATTATAAATAAACAGAAAAACATTCATCACAACTAGTTTAAGAAACATTGGTATAACGTAAGTATGTTGGAGTCCCAGAAATTGGGGAGAGAAAGAATAGGGCAGAAGTAACATGTGAATCTCTGTTGACTAAGAATTTTTCAAAACTTATAAAGCCTCAACACACAACTTCAAGAGGCTCCGTGGACCCTAAGCAGCATAACTACAAATAAAAACATACCTAGGTACATTAGAATGAAACTGCTGAAAACCTAAGAAGAAGAAAAGAAAATCTTAAAGTCTCTCAGAAAACAAAACAAATAAAACACCAACCTTCAAAGGAACTGTAGTTTCTGAAGCTGCTGCCTTTTCAATGGAAATGGTCTAGAATCCAGAAGTCGTTGAAATGGCATCTTCAAAGTAGTGAAAGGAAATAACCACCGACTTAATTCTATATCAAGTGAAAATATCTTTCAAAATAACAATAAAATTAAAATATTTGTGGATAAACAAAAGCAGATAATTTGTAAATAGCAAACTCACATTAAAATATTATTTGTCTATTTATTTCTTTTTAAAAAAGTTGTAGAGACAGAGTCTTGCTGTGTCACCCAGTCTAGAGTGCAGTGGCATGATCAAAGCTCATTGCAGCCTTGAATTCCTGGACTCAAGTGATCCTTCCACTTCAGACTCCTAAGTAGCTAGGATTACTATTGCATGCCACTATGCCTGGCTAATTAATTTTTTTTTTTTTTTTTTTTTTTTTTTTTGTAGAGGCAGGGTCTCTCTATGTTGCCCATGCTGGTCTTGATGGACTCAAACAATTCTCTGGACTCAGCCTCCCAAAGTGCTGAGACTTCAGGCATTAGTCACTGCATTTGGCCCCCACACTAAAATATTAAAAGAAGCTGTTCAGGCAAAAGAACATGATCCCAGATGGAAGTACAGAAATGAAAGAAGCAATGAAGAGTAAGAGAAAGGTTTAATATAAAGGAACATATAGATAAATGTAGTGCAAAACAGGTAATAATGTCTAGTGAAATTAAAATACTTTGCATTAATAGCCCAAATGCAGGAGCAGGGTAAAGTATTAAAATGTTGTAAGGCTCTGGCAATGTTTCAGAATTTGTGAAGGCATATATTATATTATATTCTAGTAAATCAAGAATTAATAATGCAAGTTTAGGATGATCACTAAAAGGAAGATAACAAAAGAATTTAGATGTGACTAACTAATAGATAACAAATATGAAATTTTCTTAAGTACTTGATAAATTTTTTAAAAGCTAGGAGAAATACATAGGACTAAAGAACAAATGAAATAGAGAACAACTGTGAATGTGGTAGATTTAAATTCAAATATGTCTGTATTTACATTAAATATAAATGGCCTAAATATTCTCATTAAATGACATATTACTTAACTATATAAAAAATAATTTTTGGCTACCTAAAGAGACATACTTTTAAATATCAGGGCACAGAAAGGTTAAAAATAAAATAATGGAAGAAGATATACTATGCAAACACCAATCATAAAGAAGCTAATATAGCTGTACTGATATTAGGCATTACAGATTTTAAGGAAGGAAGTCATGTTAAAAATGAAAGATGCCATAACATAGTGACAAAATGGGCAATTTGACAGGAATATTTAATAATCTGAAAATATATGTATTTAGTAACACAAAATATTTAAAGCAAAAACTGATGAACCTAAGAAGACAAGCAGATAATCTGACAATCATAGTTGGCAGTTTTAATACACCTTTCCCTCTTTAACTACTAGCATTAGCTGACAAAAATATGAGTAAAATATAATAGTTTTAAATAACACAATTAACACATTTGATCTAAATGACATATAGAACTCTACATCCAAAAGCTACAGAATACATTATTTTCAAATCAACATAACACATTTAACAAAATTAATTACATACTGGTCAATAATGCAAGTCTTTAAAAAGTTCAATGAGTTGAACACACAGAATATTTCCTCTGATCGGAGTGGAAATAAGCCATAAATTAATAACAAAAAGATAATGAGAACATACACATAATGCTATGACCCAGTAATTCCATTCCTAGATACCTCACATTCATGGGTATATTTGGCATGAAAGGAAGTATACAACCATGTTCATGCAAATCAAAAATAACCCTGTGCTCGTCAACAGTGGAATGAAAAAATTATATATCAAAATGATGCATCATGTATTCATATAATGAAATAGTGAATGAGCTAGTGGTATGCACAACATGTAGATATAATGGTAAGCAAACAAAGCCAGACGCAGAGAATGCATACCATAATATTTCATTTATACAAGCCTAAATGGGTAAAATTAAGTGATAGTGATACAAGTTGGAATAGTGTTCTGTTTTCCTTGTGTAATTGTTATACTTCATTAACATATGTTTTTTAAAAACCCCAAATATCTCAAGATAAAAAATGCAGAAGCATTTTCTGGGTAAAGAAAGATGGGCAAATATTACAAACAGAAGGAAATTTGAGGGGTTCAAATTCCATATCAGTCATCAGTCATGAGTCTTCTTTCCTCCAAAAAACTTACTTTTGAACTTTTAAACTCTATTAACATTCTTATCTGTTATTTATTATGGAACTAGATAAACCCACTTATAGTATCATTTAATTGTCTCAAATCTGATTTCTTTCAATCTAGATTACTTGTAGGGTAGTACGATGTAGTGGTTAAGGACACAACTCTGGAGATAGACTGAGGTTAAATCCTAGTTCTAACATTTGGGCAGGTCACTTAAACTCTCTGCATCTCAGTTTCTTCACTGTAAAATAGAAGTAATAGCAATATCTATGTCAGCGAGCTGTTTTGAGAATTAAATGAATCAATATAATTAGTTACAACAGTATCTGGCATAAAAGCAAGCACTCCATAAATGTGTGTGATTGCCACTATAATTACCTTGGAGGATTGGATCATTCTTTATATTTGTTTTAAATCCCTCGAATACCTAGAACTATACTAAGCAATCAGGAAGATGGGCTTCTGGACAGCTAGAAGAGAATATATTTGGAAACTGACTCTTTTCTCTCTGTGGGTGAGGATGAGCTTACATTGATGACAAGTTTGGCTTATGAACTAGGACCTTAAGTAGAGCTGCATAAATTAGTGTAAGTGTTATGAATAAGATGAGAAGAATTTGCTTTCTCAGCTCTGGCAGGAATTTATGACCCTGAGAGTCACTTTATGACCCTGAGTTTGCCATAAGTAGCCTAGTGTTCTGATAGGAAACCAAATGGTAAATGCCAAGACACTAGGGCATTGGTCTCTTGTCTGCATAGTCACCTTACTTTCACTACGATCTTTATTCATGTTCTTTATTCAAATTGGGAACTTCTAGCAAGGTTATGTGTGTGTCGTCTACAGATATGTAAGCAACCTGGACTCTGAAAGCCTATATATTAAAAATAAAGTTTATGGATTGAATTGAATTGAATCATACTGACCTGAGCAGGAGTGAATCTTGAGAGATGGCTAAGAACCAGGAAGGCTTAGTGGCTTAACTTGTAGAAGTTAGATGGCTATGAGTTTGATTCACTAGATATGTAAATTTTCACAAGACACTTAACTTCTCAGGCCCTTAGCTTACTCCTTTCTAATGTGTGGCTAATAATCATAGGAACCCCACAGAATTGTTGTGAGAACTAAATGAAAAATGTGTCTGGTACATGTATTAAGCATTCAGTAAATTATAGCAATTGCTATTATTGTGGTTTCTATTTTTATTTCTCTCAGCCAAGAGGCTCAAGCCAGGCTGAACTGAATTGTGAAGCTGCAAGCTTTTCAAATGTGCTCCTTCCTTATTTTAAAATCCTTTTTGTTTTTACTTTTCTGACAACCCTGACAGCTTGGACAGGGTAGGGGCTATTATCTGCAGGTGGCATTTGAGATAATAACATAGAGAGATAAAGTGATTTGCCTAACGATCTCATAACTATGGGTGTTAGAGTTAAACCTAGAACCCAACATTCCCTAGTTCCAGCCTCGAGATTTTTATTAATTCCTGCTCTATCTATGTGCTTATCTCCTGATGACCAGCAAGAGATTATTCCTCACCTCTGTGCAGAAGATTTCTGAAAGAGGAGTATTATCCAAATTACCAGCAAAAGAAAATCTTATCTTTTCAGATATGATAGATGACTAAAATAGATCAGTAGAGGTTTCTAAGAGTTCTAAGAAGTTTAATATAGAAGTTTTCTTTTAGGGCCTGACATCCTCACTCACCCACACTGCGACTCATTTTACCCTTAACCTCTCTCCAGCATGGCCTTTCATCTTACTGCATTCTTCTTGCTCTGTAGTGGGCTTTTTCCAGTTCTCTGCCTAACTTAATGAAGAAGATTATCTCACAGTTCCCAAGATTGTTGCTTCTCATTTCAAGCTACCAGGAGAGACTCAGCAATACATTTTATATTGGGGATTCAGTTTTCTTGAGAAATCTTTAAGTCAATAACCAAACCCTTTAATTTTCCTTAACAATGGTGACTCTAGGGCTGTGGGAGGTATTCTTTTACCTTCTGTCTCGGCACTAAATGCAAGCTCCCTGAGGACAAGGACTTTTTCTATCTTCCTGCAGAATTCCTCAGGGGACAGTACAGTGCCTGGCACATAGTAAGTGCTCCTTACATATTTGGCAAATGAAGGGATGATGTCCCAACTCCAAATTTTTTTATATTTTAGTTAATTTCATATCTTTGTTATCTTTTGCTATATGGATCGGATTTTTAGCTTAGGTTCTGTTTAGATGCTTTTTGGTTTGATTCTGGTGTTGGCAGCTTGAGAAGGCTGTAGAATTACTTTGTGTTCTAGTTGGATTTTAAACTTACTAGCTCTTCAGTAGAGTTTGCTGCTTCTCCCTTGGCCCAAGTATTTAAGTCCACAAATTTACCTGCTTTTGAAGACTGGGGATTTTTTTTTTCTTTTCTTTTCTGTTTTTTTTTTTTTTTTTTTTTTTTTTTTGAGACGGAGTCTCGCTCTGTCGCCCAGGCTGGAGTGCAGTGGCGCGATCTCGGCTCACTGCAAGCTCTGCCTCTGGAGTTCACGCCATTCTCCTGCCTCAGCCTCCTGAGTAGCTGGGACTACAGGCGCCGGCCACCATGCCTGGCTAATTTTTTCTTTTTCTTTCTTTCTTTTTTTTTAATATATATATTTTTAGTAGAGACAGGGTTTCACCGTGTTAATCAGGATGGTCTTGATCTCCTGACCTCGTGATCCGCCCGCCTCGGCCTCCCAAAGTGCTGGGATTACAGGCGTGAGCCACTGCACCTGGCAGAGGACTGGATTTTGAATGTAAATAAATGAAAAATAATTATTTTGTCTTAATAATAATTGAATTATAGCACTAAGTTATTTAGGAAATTTTAATTATAGGTAGGGTGTTCTGTTGACTAAGGTCATAGGATATTCTTAAAATTGGTTTTTTGGTCTGAGATACTGCATTCTATTCTTGCCAGGTCATATAAAATAAAATTTGCTACTATTACTTGTATTTGATTTCCCCTGATAGGCTATTCAGCTAGGCCAGCCTTCTATGACTAAAATAAATAAATAAATTAATTAACAAACAAAGCTGACAAAACAAAGTAGTAAACTGGCCTGCTTTGGGTTTCAAGGTGAATCTCTGGTGGACTCTGGAGCAGAAATCATAAGTTTCTTCTGACTTCTTGGCCTGTCTGATGCCATAAGAGGGTGCAGGGGGAGATTTGCTCTGCTTCTCGTCTGTGTCAAGGCAGACTGAGAAGCTTTTAATTCACTATATTTCAAACAGTTGCAAGTAAAAAAAAAAAATGTCATGGGAATACCCAGATGTGGGCAGATAACAACCCTACTTTTTACATCCCACTTATTAATCCATAAGAAGGAAGGGGGTGAGAAATAGTCTTTGGACGGTCAGCTATCCATGCACAGTAGTTGGACGCTGAGCCCTTTTCAAATGTACTCAGAATAAAAATGAAACCCTACTACTTGTTTTGCCCATTAGATAGCATTATCTCCATGGAACGCCAATTCATATCTCTTTGTGCTGTGTGTGGTTCTCACATATGGGATTTTAATAACCTCCATGCTGTGATATGAATTTATAAGCAGAGCCGATAGAGGAAAAGCACCACAGGACTTTATTTTTTCATTATTACTCTTTTGAAAAACAGGGTCTGCCTCATTTCTGTAAGGTTCTGACAGCACCGGCAATGTTGCGGTCAGAGGTATAGTTGTTACTATGGAAAGGACTAAGCTCTTTATTTATTTGCTATCTATTTTTTTCCAGACTCCCTTTCCCACCGCTGTCCTGCCTTTATCCACCTTCGTAATATCCACTGGCATTGTACTTGAAGCTTCAGTGAAATGATTGCAAGGAAATAGGCCCCGTTTGTTCTCTAGCTCTGTGGTTTATCTTACATTCTGAATGTTTTTTTCTGCCCATCCTTTTAAACGTGGTCACATTTCTCCTCTGTATAATTCTCCAGGTCCAAGGAGCTTGTTTAGTGCAGTGGCAAAGACAACAGGCTCTGTAGTCAGCTAGTCATGGATGTGCATGCTGACATTGCTCTCTGATCCTTGAGAAATTATTTGAATTTTGTACATTCATCTATATGATGGTAATATAAACCTTCCTCCTCAGGTTGGTGTGGTTGTTAGTTGGTATATTTCCTTTTTTTTTTTTGAGACAGAGTCTCCCTCTGTGACCCAGGCTGGAGTGCAATGCCATGATCTCGGCTCACTGCAACCTGCATTCTGTAAAAGGGACGAAAGGGGAGGATTTAGCCTGAGCTTGGTTGAGTGTTCAGGAAAAGACTTCCAGAAGCTGAGCTCTGAGCTAGGTCCTGAATGAGGAAAAGGTATCTGCAAAATGGGAGGATGAGCAGAAGATGAATAATTTCAGGAAAAAGACAGAATAGTCTCAGTCCTGAGGCTGAGGCAAGAACATGGCATGGTTAAGAAACGTAAAGAAATTAAGTGTAGGGGCTGAGCATGACTGAAATGGCCAGAGTCCAGGGCACGGAGCCACGTGAAGAGTTTTGAAGTTTATTCAACATGCAACAGAAGCCTTGTTGATTTGGGGGTTAACACAAGTAATGAAGCAGTTTCCTCCAAGTTTCTTCTACCAAGGAATGCCAGAGAGCAGTGTCTTGCTTTGTGTGATTAGTGTTTTGATTCATTTACTTTTATGGGTTGATATGCCTTATGAGGATATGAGATGTGGATTCCAGAGCTTAAAATCTGCACATTTATTTTGAATGCTAATTACCACAAATATGTTTTTAATTGATAACTGTGTTTAGACATACTTCATTACATTTGACCTTTAAGATCATTTTTAACTCATCCTCTTTAAAAAGGTTCTCTCTGAAGAAAATATAACATACATCAATGGCATTTTAATTATTTACTTTTGGAATGTTTTTGTGTTGGACACAATTTATCCGTCAAATAAAAAGTGAAAAAAAAAAGTCATATTTTGAGAAAGTAACACAAAATAGGGCTAAGTGCCAAACATCCTAATATATTTGTTTTCTGCATGATTTATTATTATGCTTTTGCAGAGTTTACACACTTAGCCTTAACTTTTTTGGTACCATTTACTAAGAATGTGTATGACTTAATTTTTCATAATAACCAGGAATTTAAGGCAGTATTTGCTTTCTTCCATGGATGTAGTACCACCTATCATTGTATCATTACTGACCTTTAATCCAGCTCTTACGCACAAAGTCAGTTATCTGTATACTTATTGTTTTAACGGGTTTTGATGGATTTCCCTATGCTCATTTAGTTATATAAACGATTTATTATTTATGTTGGTTTTATGGAAGTTTTTATGAATTTTGTTTTGTTTTGGTGAAGCCATTTTATAGTCTAGCAAATATTTCTTAATTGGGTATGCATGAATTTTGGATAAGTTGCTCCATATAAATAAATGTTTTGATTCCTTCTGCTATTGTCTACAGCCGTTATCATCTTTAACCTCCAAGTTTACTTTCAAAAGGAATTTACTGAATTTATTCTGAGCCAGTGAGATGGGCTTCAGTGTTAACTAATACAGATTAGTTGCCCATCTCTGATGTCTACATTACTGATAAGTTATTAACTACCAAACTCCTGTGACACAGTATCCTTCAAATTCCAAAACTTAGCTACAATTTACCTTACTAAAAACTCTGCTACTGGTAATCAGCCTTTTAGCTAATGCAGCATATATTCAGCTTTTGCCAGAAGATGGTTTGCTCCCAAGGGCTTTTGGCTCCAAAAACTAAGTGTTAGTTGGTGGCTTTGGCAGGACTCAGAGGAGCCTGGCTGCTGGAAACTGACATGCTCAGAGCTTGCCAACCCCAAACCATTGTGTACCTCACAGCTCTCTAGTGCCTGCCAGGAGTTTGTGTGCCAAGAAAACAGAAACCTGTCTAGAAAATAAACTGTTTTCTCTTGCTTGTGTCCTCTAGGACGACAAGAAGAGGTTGAACCTATAAGTTGTTTTGTGGTTAGAAATGTTTTAGGTTTACATGGGAAATGTAATGCTATAACTTCATATGTAAAACAAAATGGCACATTATTTATGCTCCTCAAATCATTTTACCTCCAGTTATCAAAATGCTTATATATATATATATATTTATTTATTTATTTATTCTTTATGTTTTGAGACAGAGTCTTGCTCTGTTGCCCAGGCTGGAGTGCAGTGGCACGATCTTGGCTCACTGCATGCTCTGCCTCCCAGGTTCATGCCATTCTCCTGCCTCAGCCTCCTGAGTAGCTGGGACTACAGGCACCCGCCACCACACCCGGCTAATTTTATTGTATTTTTAGTAGAGATGGGGTTTCACCGGGTTAGCCAGCATGGTCTCGATCTCCTGACCTCGTGATCTGCCCATCTCGGCCTCCCAAAGGGCTGGGATTACAGGCATGAGCCACCGTGCCTGGCCAGAATGCTTATTAATCTTTTAAATGATCAATATAGTTGTTATTATGATGATAGTCATTTCAGCTTTTGCACTGAGGCAGTTCCTGTGTGTGAAAAGCTTCTAATGTGAGTGTGTATTGTGGATGTATGGAGATCATCCCAGTTGAGTGGTTGTACATGACTAAATGTGGGTTATGTGGGCAGGTAAAGCTGGAGAAGTCAGTGGAAGGTGAATTAGCCAGCTAACAGAACATTTGCATAATTGAAGGTTCTTTAGAAACAAATTGTAAGCCTTTAGGAATGTCCGTCCTTCCTTCCTTCCTTCCTTCCTTCTTTCCTTCCTTCCTTCCTCCCGCTTCCCTTTCCCCTTCCCCTTCCCCTTCCCTTCCCTTCCTTTTCTTTGCCTATAGCACATAACATTGGAATTGATTCTACTTTCAACTATCCCTACCTCTTCTTCTTACTTACCCTAGATTTTTATTTCTGTTTCTCTACCAGTATGTATTTTCCTCCATCTAGTTTTCATCAGAGAAAATTTTCTACTTCATCAAACACAAAACTGAGATATAAATGTGGGAGCATATGAAATTAGAGCTTGACCTACATTTAGTACAATTAGTATTATTCTAAGGAGGTAGACACTTGTGGAAAAATGAAACTTGGAACACAGAAAAGATTAAATTCATGGCACTTATGTAGCTTATTTTCATTAGACCTGTTACCTAATTACTTATTAGAAATTCTTTATTTCTTTTAGACCTTAGTTTCTCAACCTTAGCACTACTGACAGTTTGAGTAGGATAATTCTTCGTTGTGGGTAGTGGGCTGTGCTGTTCTTTGCAGGATCTTTAGAAGCTTCTTGGCTTCCACTCACTAGATGACAGTAGTATCCCCCAATTGTAACAATTGAAAAATGTCTCTAGACATTGCCAAATGTTCCCTAGGGGACAAAATTGCTTCCTGGTGAGAGCTGCTTTTTTTTTTTTTTTTTTTTTTTTTTTTTTAGATCCAGGTGCTTAGACAAATGATGATATAAATCAGTACATTAAGTAGAGAGATTTTTAAAAAATTCAGTTTCTAAAGATTAGATTTCCCAACAACCTATTACGTTATTTCCAACAGCATTCAAATTCAAAAGCTGATGCCCAATGCTAGCAAAGTATGAATAGATAGAAAGTAAACATCTTCCTTTGTATTAGATAAGATGTCCAGCAATGGAAATCCCTGGATTTAAAGAGCTTGTTAAGATGTATTATGTCAGATGAAAAGTGCTATTTTAATAACTCATTGTTATTCTTAGCATGGATCTTTTATTTTAGAAAAATGGATAATTAGCATTTTGGCTTATCACTTTCCCTTCATGAATACAAATAATTTGATAGACAGACAACCAAGAGAGACTTCATTAAATAATGGGATTAATCAGCCTGGGACTGGAGTAAATTAGAGGTTAGACTTCCAGCCTGAGAGATGGAACTCAGGGTTTGGTGGCAATGTCATCTAATTCATGCAGGATATTTTTCTTGATTGACCTAATGTTGCAGTAAAAAACCAGAGCAAGGGAGCAAGGGTCGACTGGCCAAAAATAAAAGTCAAAACTCATCTTGGGAAGTTGTAGGCTACACCGCATTTAATTTGCAACTGGATAATTACAAGAACACATTCAAAGTATCACTGCAAAGCCCTTGGTGTTTAGCCCTAGCTGCTTCAATTTCTACATAATGGCCCATTATTAATGTGAAAGTATTAGAAAGTTTTCCAGGGAAAAATATCAACCTGGATCCATTCCCCTTTGCGTACATTATACACTTCACTGCCATCTGGTTATCCATAATATCCACAAACCCCTACCAATTTTCCAAAAAGAACTACAAATAACACTTTGTATTTTTAGAACAGTCTTCCTAACACCCAGCCAGGAAATCTATTGTGAAGTTAATTTTCTTTTTCAAATGTTTTAAAGTAAACTATTCTTTATTTCTAAGAAGCAAAACCCAATGCTGTGTTTAAGCAATGATTTGGAACTGTCTTATTGTCACTCAGAGAAGACAGGTTAGTGGAATCTTTGAGGCCTTGACTGTCTTTTGAAGTTTTAATGTAGTCTTTAGAAAGTCTTAAGAAAAGATCATGATTCTTATGGTAGGTTGTTTCTGTGGGGCAGTGGGAGAACTTAGATCTGAGAAATCATTCTCATCATGAGTTAGAGGAATGATTTTATTTACAATTCATACTCTTCATTCATTATCCAACCTACATAGAAGCCTTAGTTCTGTGTATCCTTAAGCTGCATTTGACGTTTTACCTCCTGATATTTTTCTAAGTAGCATTTTTCTACCAACAGACTCACGTGAAAAAGAAATGAAGGTATCAAGTATATGATGTGTACTGAAACACATTTAACTTTATTACTAGCATCTTCTAAGAAAAATAGCAAACAGAATGATTCTATAAGTCCTGAAGGGAATCCTTCTGTGATACAATACAAGCAATAGAAAGGCCTTATTTCCCCTTATAAAATGTGTGTAAATGTGCTTTTCCTTATTTAATCACATGATTTGTCTTTGATAAACCTCTACTGGCTCCTAAGAAGTGTGGATCCTGGTAACAAGAGAGTCTTTAGTGCACTGAAAGAGTGATGGTTGTGAGAATATAAGAGTGAAGAAATGAGAAGAGATAAATTACTATACTAAGAAATGGAGAGAAACAAAGAGTCTAGGGTATGTGGCTTGGAAGAAATAAAGATTCAAGAGGGGAGGTTCTTCTTCCATATCCATAGAGCATCTTAAACAAAGTTTATATTGTCCACTGATGCTCTATGGGGTGGCTTTCCTCTTGTGGAGTATGAGTAGCAGTGTTGAATTTTACCTCAAGTTACCATGGGGTAGATAGAAAGGCTGCTCTTGGATAACTAATAAATGGGTTGCAGAATTTAAGAAACAGATTCCAGAAGTTGAGAAATCTATGCAGAAGCATATAGCCAGAAAGTAGCAGAGTGGTAATTGAACACAAATCTGATGACAGAGCGAGTGCTTCCTTTTATTCTAGCATCATGCTAGAAACTGGTTCTTTTATAATAGTCTTAAAACACCTTAAGTCTTTGAGATGAGATGAAAGTGAAATATGATGAAATGTTGAAGATTGTAATTGAAATTATACAATTACATATCTCTTTCATATTAAACTTTCAAAGTCCTAGTACTAATAGCCTGTATTTTAAATTATGTCTTTATTGTTTAATCCATATTGAAAATATGGTTTATGCAAAATTATATGCCTTGAATACCAGAAAGATATAGAAAAGATATGGCCACTGTATGATAAACTTCTTATCCTCTGTAACAAGAAATAAATATTTAGCTGAAATAAGTCCCAGGTCTTGAGGTGTTACCTATACTTTTTCAAGCCTAAAACTGTACACTTGAAAATTAGTGATAAATAGTTATTATAGGTAATAGGTATGTATCAACAAGCACTTGTTTGTTTAGATATGATACTAAATGGTTATTTATTTACTTTTATGGTCAAGTTTCTCAATAATATATCCATTCATAATTCATTAGCTTGTTAAATAGGCTCTGTATTTCAGATATGTGGCTACAGATAGGAACCCGGGTGTGAGGCAGAGGGGCTGTGATGATGACCCTTGTTTCAGCATGACTCGAGGACAAGACTCCAAGGCTCAGAATTTCTCTTTTATTTTCTCCTTATGAGTGTTGTTGTCTGTCAGTAAACCTGTTTTGTGAAATGAAACAAAAAAGTTTTGTTTACATTTTGGATTGCCTTTGCATTAGCATTTTATGGCAATTGATCTGGTTTGATTTAAAGGCCTCTTTTTTCATCTTTAAAGTGTGAGGTTGCTACAATATTCAGTGCTTAAGACATGCCACTACTGCTCTATCAAAATTATGCCATGCAGGTCATAAATTCGAGTTCCAAAAAATTTATATGAGGTCGTCCTTTTGGACTGAGGTCCTTCACTAGGCCCCAACATACCAGACCTAACCAGAATGGATTCTCTCATGCTAAGTGCCATGTAATCGAACTGAACTTAGAAACTAGCCAGTTTCAAAAACAGGAGTTTCACAGCACCAAATCCAAAGGTGCCCCGTCAACCTGAGCTCTTCTACACTGTTGGTAGAAATGCAAATTAATATAGTCATTATGGAAAGGGTATGGAGATTTTTTCAAAAACTATACATAGAACTGCCATATGATCCAGCAATCCCACTACTGGGTACTTCTCAAAAAGAAAGCAGATCAGTATATCAAAAGGATACCTGCATCCTATGTTTATTGCACCACAATGCACAATAGCAATGATATGGATTCAATCTAAGTGTCACCAGTGACTGAATGGATAAAGAAAATGTTACGCGCATGCGTGCGCGTGCGTGCACGCACACACACACACACACACACACACACACACACAGAGGAATATTATTCAGCCTTAAAAAAGAATGAGATCCTGTCGTTTGCAGCAACATGAATGGAACTGGGGGTCATTCTGTTAAGTGAAATAAGCCAGCCATAGAATGACAAATAGCACATGTTCCTACCCATAGGTGGGTGCTAAAAAGTTTCTGTCATGGAAGTAGAGAATAGAATGATAGTTACCAGAGTTTTGGAAGGATGTGGGGCTGGGGATGAAGAGAGGCTGGTTAATGGGTACTAATATACAGTTAGAGGGAATAAGTTCTAATATTTGATAGCAGAGTAGGGTGAATATAGTTAAAAATAAGGTATTGTATTTTACAAAATGACTAGAAAAGAGGACATGAAATGTTCCCAACACATAGAAATGATAAATACTCAAGGTGATGGGTACCTTAAATACTAACTTGATCATTCCACGTTCTATGCATGCAACAAAATGTCACATGGATCCCATAACTATGCACAAATATTATGTATTAACAAAAATACTTAAAAAAGAAAAAAAGTCCCCTCTGCTTTAACCTTATAAGGAAAGTAACTTTGAAATGACCAATGTGGCCAGGCATGGTGGCTCATGCCTGTAGTTCTAGCATTTTGGAAGGCCAAGGTGGGAGGATTGCATGAGTCCAGGAGTTCGAGACCCAGCCTGGGCAACATGGCAAAACCTTGTCTCTACAAAAAATATAAAAATTATCCAGGCATGGTGGCATGCACCTGTAGTTTCAGCTACTTGGGAGGCTAAGGTGGAAGGATCACTTGAGCCCAGGAGGTAGAGTCTGCAGTGAGCTGAGATGGGACCACTGCACTCCAACTTGGGCAACAGAGGGAGACCCTGTCTCAAGGGAAATAAATAAATAAATAACCAATCCACTTGTTATTCCTTGTTTCTTCTTTGTACAGCCTTTTTCCCTGCTGTGAAAGCCCACCTCTGTCTGCTTAGCTCATTGGAGCACTTTTCTATTTCGTAGATGGGATGTTGCTCAATTTATGAAATGCTAATAAAAGCCAATTAGGTCTTTGAAACTAAATTTGTTGACATTTGCTTTTTTGATGCCACTATTGCTCTTTATCAGAATGATCCCATAGATAGTCTATAGTCTTTTCTTAGTATTTTCTCCCAAATATGTTGGGGAGGATACTAAGAAAGTTCCCTAAGTCTGAAATCTGGCCCTAAAACTGTCCGGTAGGTACCATTGTATTCAATATAGCATTTTGGTTTAATCTTAATCTTCTAAAGTCTGAGTAGTTTCTTTAGTTTGCCTAGTTTCTGCAGCCTTGCATACTAGGAGGATGGTAATTTTCAGTTCGCTAATTACTATGCTTTACATAGTCATAGGGACGAAGCATTTTAGAATGGCACTTCATTAAAGCAGTAAAAATACTGTGGGCTCAGTAATCTCATTTACTGGGTCAATAGCCCATAATATCTAGAAGAAGATTTAAAGTAGTTTAAAAATAATTATTCAAACAAGAAAGGGATTTCAAACTATAATTACCAAAGCAGTAAAGGAATGAATGACTCCAAAGCAAATATAAATATTATATTTAAATCTTAATAGCTGATTGCTATAACTCAAAGGGTTTAGCTCTCCAATACTAAAGATCACAAGATCTTAGACCTGAAATAAACTTCAGCATGCAGCTAGTCTTGGTGTAGAAATTAAAATTTTTCCTGAAAAACCACTTATAGTTATATATCCAGACTGACAGACTTTTTGCAGCTCATTCTTCTATAAGACGCTCTTTTTTTTTTTTTTTTTTTTTTTTTTTTTTTTTCTGTGTTGGAGTTTCACACTTGTTGCCCAGGCTGGAGTGCAATGGCAATCTCAGGTCACTGCAACCTCCACCTCCTCGGTTCAAGCGGTTCTCCTCCTCAGCCTCCTGAGTAATTGGGATTACAGGTGCCCACCACCACGCCCAGCTAATTGTTGTTTTTTTTTTTTTTTTTTTTTTTTAGTAGAGATGGTGTTTCATCATTTTGGCTAGGTTGGTCTCAAATTCGTAACCTCAGGTAATCTGCCCGCCTCGGCCTCCCAAAGTGCTGGGATTATAGGCGTGAGCCACCATGCCCAGCCAAGGTGCTCATTTTTCTTAGAGCATTTGCATATCTCTTACTCTGTTTTTTCCCATGTATTTGCATTTTGGTTACTATTGCACATTAGATTTCTTCTACTGTGGTCTGCTTTTTGTTTTCTTTTGTTTCGTTTTATTTTGTTTTTGCTGATATACTGTTGGTGATTTTCTATATCCATGTTATAGCTGGTTACCATTTTTAATTTTCCTATTAGTTCTAATAGTTTTTCTCTAGTTGATGTGTTTGCAAGGAGAACTACTGTATCATCTGTAAATAATGATTTTTTTCTTCTTTATTTCAGTATTAATACTTCCCTTTACCCTGCCTCTGGGTTTCTGTAATTACATGGAGTAGAGCTTCCAGAACAACATAAAATAAATATTAGTGGACGTTCTTATTTTGGTTCCAGTCCTAGTAAGAATATGTCTAGTTAAGAGTTTCTAGATTATGTTCCAAACCATTATTCCACGAGATGTTAATTGATTTCCTACAAAAATAAGAGTCTTTTAAATAATTTTCTAGAACTCTGAATTAACAAAAATGAGACAGATCTCTTTAGTGAATGGGCTTTTACAACCTTTACTGTTTAATATGCATTGGTGATCTCCTAGAGATGGAGAAAGTATGTGACTTTTCCCGATATATTTGTCATAGAACACTGTTTTTGAAGAACATTTACTAACATCTTATAAAATAATACATCGGTGTTGTTCTGGTAGGGTACTGTTAATTGTGGTGTTTGGGGGTTTTGGTTTCAAAATGATGTTCTTTACCGTGTTAAGAAAATATCCTACTTTTAGCTTGCTTAGAGTGTTATATAAATCAAATCTTTTACTATATGCTTTACTCTATTGCATCTTATGCCAATTTTTATTGTTTTGGCTGACTTTTATTATCTATGTATAGGAATTTGTTATATATTTTGTATATTAACCCTTTCTATGATTATGTTCTCCCTCTCCATAGCCTGCCTTTCATTCTTAATGTCTTTCAAAGGATAGTATAATTCATTTTATCAATCTTTTCTTTTACTGTGAGTGCTTTTCTATTTTGTTTAATAAAAATGTTTCCTACCTGATGGTATGAAAAGTTTCTCCTGCACTTTCATCTTAAAGCATTACTCTATTGTATTTCAGATACACATTTTCAATTCACCTGGAACTGAAATTTGTGTATAGGTAAGGGTCTAGATTTACTTTTTTTTTCCATGAGGTTATTCAGTGTTTTTAAAAATGTCTAATTTCCTCCACCCAGTACTCTGTTTGGCACTTTCATCACAAATACTTGGGGTCTTTATTATGTTGCATGGGTCTATGTGACTGCCCCTGTGTCCACACCATCTTGTTCCTGTTCACCAAGGGCATTAGCTTTCTTGGCCCTTTGCATTTCTATAAAAATGTTGGGATCAGCTTGTAGAGTTCCATGGAAGAAATATTGTGGTATTTGGGGATTTTGATTGAGATTATCTTGAATCTATAGCTTCATTTGAGGAGAACTTACCTCTTTACACCATTGAATTTTCTATTCCATGTGCATGTTATGTCTCTCCAGTTATGTAGATCCTTTTTAATATTTCTCAGTAAAAAGGGGTTATTTTCTCCACAGAGGTCTTGCCCGTCATTTATTAGACTTATTCCTAGGTATTTAATATTTTGAGGCAGTAACAAATGGTATCCTTTCTTAAATTTTTATTGTTGCTATATTGAAATACAACGTATTTGTATTCTGATTTGTATCTAGCAATCCTGCTAACTCTAATAAAAACTATAACAAATTATATATGAATTGTTAATACCATGATATAATCTGTAAATAATTATATTTTTGTTTCTTCTTCAATCTTCAAACTTTTTTTATTTTTTCATGACCTCAGTATAATATTAAATAGCAATGGTGATAGTGGAAATTGTTGTTTTATTCCTCATTTCGAAGGGATAGCTTCCAAAAATTTAACGTTAAGTATTAAGTACAATGTCTGTTACAGAATTTTTGTTTTGTAAAAACATTTTATCAGACTAAGGAAGTTCCTTGTTATTTTCCTTAAATAACAGTTTTAAATTATTAGTCAACATTGAATTTTCTCAAATTCTTTTGCTGCATCTATTGAGATAAATGATTTTACTTTTGAGATGATCATTTGATTTTACTGTTAATATTTCAAATTACATTAATTTATTTTTCTCCCCAACTTTATTGTGAAGAATTGCAAAGAGTTGTAAGTTTCTGAACACCAATTTTACTTGAAAGAACAACCAACAGACAAACTATGAATATTCAGATTTTGGCATTTGGCAAACATTTTCTCAAAAATGAATGAAGTGGGCCTGTCACTTTAGGAAAATAACAATGATTTTTAAGAATATAAGTGAGATTGGGGACCAAAAGTTTGAAAACTGCTGCTCTCTTAGAAAGTGTAACGTTAGGCCAGGTGCGGTGGCTCACACCTGAAATCCCAGCACTTCGGGAGGCTGAGGCAAGCAGATCACCTGAGGTCAGGAGTTTGAGACCAGCCTGGCCAACATGGTGAAACCTCGTCTCTACCAAAAATATAAAAATTAGCTGGGCGTGGTAGTGGGCACCTGTAATCCCAGCTACTCAGCTACTCAGGAGTCTGAGGCAGGAGAATCTCTTGAACCTGGGAGGCGGAGGTTGCAGTGAGCTGAGATCGCGCCACTGCACTCCAGCCTGGGTGACAAGAGTGAAACTCCATCAAAAAAAGAAAAGAAAGTGTAATGTTATTTTTAGTACATTTACCCTCTTCGCATGACAATGGAAGATACTTAAAACACTTCTAACTTTATACCTCCTCTCAAGTTGTGTGCTATTTTATAATTTTAATCATAAAATTTCTTCTTTGTTTCTGTTTGATGAAGCTTTACTATAATATGTTTACGTGTGGATTTATTTTATTTGAGAGTAATTGAGCCTTTTGGATTACTGAATTCTCATAAATTCTGAAAAATTTTCACTGACTTGCCTTTATCCATTTTATCTCTTCTCTCCCTCTGAGATTTCAAATAAACGTATAGTAGTCCTTCTCATTGTATTGAGTCTCTTACCTTAGTGTTTAAAATCTCATGTTTCATTCTGAGTACTTGCTTCTATTTTCTCTTACATTAATTCTTTCTTTAGCTTTATCTAATTTGCTGTTAAATTCATTTGAGTTCTTTATTTCATGTATTATATTTATCAGTTCTCAAACTTCTAAGTAACTATTTTACACATCTGCTCCGTCACTTTTTATAGTTTTCAATTCTCTGGCAAATTTTTCACTTGATCCTATCTCCTTGAACATTGTAAACATGATTGTTTTAGTCTACATCCTGTAATTCCATTTGTGGAGCTTTTATGTATTTTTGTTGGTTTTCTTTAATGGTGGTTTGTTTCTTTTTATATCTGAAGTTTTTAATTGTGTTTTGGGCATTATGCTTAAAACTTTATTTGTAACAATGATTTGAGACCTAGGATGATATTATCTTCCTCCAGAGAAGATTTTTCTTTGGTTGTTCTAGGTGTGTAAAGTCAATAGAAGTTCAGGAACACACAATAAAATTTTCAAAACTGAGGTTATCAGACACAACAAATTGACATAAAATAGGTTGATGGATTTTATAAGACTGGTTTATTTCCAGTTCAGACTTAATCTTACAATACATCTAGTAATCCTAGTTCAAAGTGAATGTTTGTTTACCCTTGGGCTCTGGATTCTGATTTCTATTCTTCTAGGCCCAACATGCTTCCAGAAACAGAGCTCACCTATTCCTTCCAGAATCACTAATGCCCCTAGGGCAAAAGCAGACTTTACTGTTAGTGAGCTCTGGTCTTCTCTGGGCTGGTAATTTCTTACCATCTTGTTAAGTCTTTGATGGTTTAGAGATGAATTTTTATATTTTTTTTCCCAGCTAAGTAATCTTCCATAGAAGGGCGCTCTGAATTTTGGAAGTTAACATTATTGAAGTCAAACTTCTCATGATGGTACTTTTTAACAATAATGAAGTTGAATATCTTCTGTACTTTGGGTTTTCCTCTTGAAACTATGAGGCATATCTTATAGTACAGCTTTCCTGGAGCCTATCCCAGTTGCAATCACAGACCTTTAACTCCAAGTTTATGCAAGCCACATTCTTCTCCTTATTCCTAAAATAAGCCTAGTCTTAGAATATACAATGTAAATATATCTCTCCTTGTCTCCAAGGAATGTACATAACCCCACTAAGACAGTCATGCTTCCCTATCTTTTCCATTCACTCATTTTGCCACCATTTTCTTCCACTTTCAGTGTGGAATCCAGGTTGCTAGTGCCCATGACTATTTCTCAGCTTCCAACGTTCAGCTTTCAGTACACTGTGCACCATAATCTCCTGACTAGCGACTTTCTTCATTCTTGCCTCTGTGCTCCTGAATAATTATTGAGGCAGAATACATACCTTACAGTAGGTTCATCGCATATCTATAGGTTGTAAATTCTAGCTGAAACATCATTTGCAGTCATTTTTATTCTCAACTCTCTTGCTCAAAGTATTCTCTTTCTCAAAAGTTCATCCTATTTTGAAGTCTGTTAACTGTACCTCTAAGTACCCTATCTCTCATCAATTAACACTTGCTTCCTTTTGGAAATATACGAGAACCTAGAGTGAATCTAGTTGAGTCCTTTCTTATAAAGTAACCTGTTTCTTCTCTCATTCTTGATTCATTCTTCCTGTTTCCAAGAAAGATGTATTTCTGCCCTTCCAAAGGGTATCAATCCAACTATATGCTTACATTTTTCAGTCTTATTTCCCATGTATTCTCACTCCATCAATGCTCCTTCTCTTGTATTTTCAATCACTCCATCTCTACCAACCTCCTCCTCTCAAACTATAAACTCTTAAAGTATCCTCCAGCCCAGAAAGAAAAAAAAAAAAAAAATCTGTATCGAGTGAATGGCAATGACTGTTCGTTTACCACTAGCTTTATATGCTGGCAGGAATCACACATGAAAATTAAGAGAGTTTATTAGGTAGTATGGTTTTCCTTATCTCCAAAGAATATTCTAGACTGAGCATTGATAAAGCCTCTAATGCTGTATAATTAACAATAACTCTGTAGGAAATAGAAGTTCTCATGCTTGGCACTACATGCAGACTTCCAGTATCCTCTCCATTTGCTCTTCAAAATGTCTGACTTCTAGGGCTGACTTCGTGTGTAAGTGCTTCTTGCCAATCTGGTGGTATTTGAAGGATAACTGGAAGGATTTCCTACCCCAGCATCTTCACCAGGGATTCAAATGTATTGTTTTGTTTTCATCCCTTTGATCAAACATTATGGTCTCCTCTCTTAATTGTTTTTAATTCTTCTAGGAGAATGTTTCTCAAACCTAGGCATCTGTTGGAATCATATGTGGAACTTTAAAAAAAGTATTATGTGCAGGTGCCATCTTCAAAAATTGTGTGTCTTATTTGGTCAGGGGTGGACTCGAGCCATTGCTATTTTTAAAAGTTCTCCTGGTCATTGTAATGTATAGTCAGTTGAAAACTATATTCCTAGTTGAGTGACATTCTATTACACTAATACCATATAGCAAGAATCAGTTTTCTTTTCTTTTTTTTTTTTTNTTCTATTACACTAATACCATATAGCAAGAATCAGTTTTCTTTTCTTTTTTTTTTTTTACTTTATTTATTATTATTATACTTTAAGTTGTAGGGTACATGTGCATAACGTGCAGGTTTGTTACATATGTATACTTGTGCCATGTTGGTGTGCTGCACCCATCAACTCGTCATTTACATCAGGTATAACTCCCAATGCAATCCCTCCCCCCTCCCCCCTCCCCATGATAGGCCCCGGTGTGTGATGTTCCCCTTCCTGAGTCCAAGTGATCTCAATGTTCAGTTCCCACCTATGAGTGAGAACATGCGGTGTTTGGTTTTCAGTTCTTGTGATAGTTTGCTAAGAATGATGGTTTCCAGCTGCATCCATGTCCCTACAAAGGACACAAACTCATCGTTTTTTATGGCTGCATAGTATTCCATGGTGTATATGTGCCACATTTTCTTAATCCAATCTGTCACTGATGGACATTTGGGTTGATTCCAAGTCTTTGCTATTGTGAATAGTGCTGCAATAAACATGCATGTGCATGTGTCTTTATAGCTGCATAATTTATAATCCTTTGGGTATATACCCAGTAATGGGATGGCTGGGTCATATGGTACATCTAGTTCTAGATCCTTGAGGAATCGCCATACTGTTTTCCATAATGGTTGAACTAGTTTACAATCCCACCAACAGTGTAAAAGCGTTCCTATTTCTCCACATCCTCTCCAGCACCTGTTGTTTCCTGACTTTTTAATGATTGCCATTCTAACTGGTGTGAGATGGTATCTCATTGTGGTTTTGATTTGCATTTCTCTGATGGCCAGTGATGATGAGCATTTTTTCATGTGTCTGTTGGCTGTAGGAATGTCTTTTTTTGAGAAGTGTCTGTTCATATCCTTTGCCCACTTTTGGATGGGGTTGTTTGTTTTTTTCTGGTAAATTTGATTGAGTTCTTTGTAGGTTCTGGATATTAGCCCTTTGTCAGATGAGTATATTGCAAACATTTTCTCCTGTTCTGTAGGTTGCCTGTTCACTCTGATGGTAGTTTCTTTTGCTATGCAGAAGCTCTTTAGTTTAATGAGATCCCATTTGTCAATTTTGGCTTTTGCTGCCGTTGCTTTTGGTGTTTTAGACATGAAGTCTTTGCCCATGCCTATGTCCTGAATGGTACTACCTAGGTTTTCCTCTAGGGTTTTTATGGTATTAGGTCTAACATTTAAGTCTCTAATCCATCTTGAATTAATTTTCGTATAAGGAGTAAGGAAAGGATCCAGTTTCAGCTTTCTACTTATGGCTAGCCAATTTTCCCAGCACCATTTATTAAATAGGGAATCCTTTCCCCATTTCTTGTTTTTCTCAGGTTTGTCAAAGATCAGATGGCTGTAGATGTGTGGTATTATTTCTGAGGACTCTGTTCTGTTCCATTGGTCTATATCTCTGTTTTGGTACCAGTACCATGCTGTTTTGGTTACTGTAGCCTTGTAGTATAGTTTGAAGACAGGTAGCGTGATGCCTCCAGCTTTGTTCTTTTGACTTAGGATTGTCTTGGAGATGCAGGCTCTTTTTTGGTTCCATATGAACTTTAAAGCAGTTTTTTCCAATTCTGTGAAGAAACTCATTGGTAGCTTGATGGGGATGGCATTGAATCTATAAATTACCTTGGGCAGTATGGCCATTTTCACGATATTGATTCTTCCTATCCAGGAGCATGGTATGTTCTTCCATTTGTTTGTGTCCTCTTTTATTTCACTGAGCAGTGGTTTGTAGTTCTCCTTGAAGAGGTCCTTTACATCCCTTGTAAGTTGGATTCCTAGGTATTTGATTCTCTTTGAAGCAATTGTGAATGGAAGTTCATTCATGATTTGGCTCTCTGTTTGTCTGTTATTGGTGTATAAGAACGCTTGTGATTTTTGCACATTAATTTTGTATCCTGAGACTTTGCTGAAGTTGCTTATCAGCTTAAGGAGATTTTGGGCTGAGACAATGGGGTTTTCTAAATATACAATCATGTCATCTGCAAACAGGGACAATTTGACTTCTTCTTTTCCTAACTGAATACCCTTGATTTCTTTCTCTTGCCTAATTGCCCTAGCCAGAACTTCCAACACTATGTTGAATAGGAGTGGTGAGAGAGGGCACCCCTGTCTTGTGCCAGTTTTCAAAGGGAATTTTTCCAGTTTTTGCCCATTCAGTATGATATTGGCTGTGGGTTTGTCGTAAATAGCTCTTATTATTTTGAGGTACGTTCCATCAATACCGAATTTATTGAGCGTTTTTAGCATGAAGGGCTGTTGAATTTTGTCAAAAGCCTTTTCTGCATCTATTGAGATAATCATGTGGTTCTTGTCTTTGGTTCTGTTTATATGCTGGATTATGTTTATTGATTTGCAAATGTTGAACCAGCCTTGCATCCCAGGGATGAAGCCCACTTGATCACGGTGGATAAGCTTTTTGATGTGTTGCTGAATCTGGTTTGCCAGTATTTTATTGAGGATTTTTGCATCGATGTTCATCAGGGATATTGGTCTAAAATTCTCTTTTTTTGTTGTGTCTCTGCCAGGCTTTGGTATCAGGATGATGTTGGCCTCATAAAATGAGTTAGGGAGGATTCCCTCTTTTTCTATTGATTGGAATAGTTTCAGAAGGAATGGTACCAACTCCTCCTTGTACCTCTGGTAGAATTCAGCTGTGAATCCATCTGGTCCTGGACTTTTTTTGGTTGGTAGGCTATTAATTATTGCCTCAATTTCAGAGCCTGCTATTGGTCTATTCAGGGATTCAACTTCTTCCTGGTTTAGTCTTGGAAGAGTGTAAATGTCCAGGAAATTATCCATTTCTTCTAGATTTTCCAGTTTATTTGCGTAGAGGTGTTTATAGTATTCTCTGATGGTAGTTTGTATTTCTGTGGGGTTGGTGGTGATATCCCCTTTATCATTTTTAATTGCATCAATTTGATTCTTCTCTCTTTTCTTCTTTATTAGTCTTGCTAGTGGTCTGTCAACTTTGTTGATCTTTTCAAAAAACCAACTCCTGGATTCATTGATTTTTTGGAGGGTTTTTTGTGTCTCTATCTCCTTCAGTTCTGCTCTGATCTTAGTTATTTCTTGCCTTCTGCTAGCTTTCGAATGTGTTTGCTCTTGCTTCTCTAGTTCTTTTAATTGCGATGTTAGAGTGTCAATTTTAGATCTTTCCTGCTTTCTCTTGTGGGCATTTAGTGCTATAAATTTCCCTCCACACACTGCTTTAAATGTGTCCCAGAGATTCTGGTATGTTGTATCTTTGTTCTCATTGGTTTCAAAGAACATCTTTATTTCTGCCTTCATTTCGTTATGTACCCAATAGTCATTCAGGAGCAGGTTGTTCAGTTTCCATGTAGTTGAGCGGTTTTGATTGAGTTTCTTAGTCCTGAGTTCTAGTTTGATTGCACTGTGGTCTGAGAGACAGTTTGTTATAATTTCTGTTCTTGTACATTTGCTGAGGAGTGATTTACTTCCAATTACGTGGTCAATTTTGGAGTAAGTACGATGTGGTGCTGAGAAGAATGTATATTCTGTTGATTTGGCCTGGAGAGTTCTATAGATGTCTATTAGGTCTGCTTGCTGCAGAGATGAGTTCAATTCCTGGATATCCTTGTTAACTTTCTGTCTTGTTGATCTGTCTAATGTTGACAGTGGAGTGTTGAAGTCTCCCATTATTATTGTATGGGAGTCTAAGTCTCTTTGTAAGTCTCTAAGGACTTGCTTTATGAATCTGGGTGCTCCTGTATTGGGTGCATATATATTTAGGATAGTTAGCTCTTCCTGTTGAATTGATCCCTTTACCATTATGTAATGGCCTTCTTTGTCTCTTTTGATCTTTGATGGTTTAAAGTCTGTTTTATCAGAGACTAGTATTGCAACCCCCGCTTTTTTTTGTTCTCCATTTGCTTGGTAAATCTTCCTCCATCCCTTTATTTTGAGCCTATGTATGTCTCTGCGTGTGAGATGGGTCTCCTGAATACAGCAGACTGATGGGTCTTGACTCTTTATCCAGTTTGCCAGTCTGTGTCTTTTAATTGGAGCATTTAGTCCATTTACATTTAAGGTTAAGATTGTTATGTGTGAACTTGATCCTGCCATTATGATATTAACTGGTTATTTTGCTCGTTAGTTGATGCAGTTTCTTCCTAGCCTTGATGGTCTTTACATTTTGGCATGTTTTTGCAATGGCTGGTACCGGTTGTTCCTTTCCATGTTGAGTGCTTCCTTCAGGGTCTCTTGTAAGGCAGGCCTAGTGGTGACAAAATCTCTAAGCATTTGCTTATCTGTAAAGGATTTTATTTCTCCTTCACTTATGAAACTTAGTTTGGCTGGATATGAAATTCTGGGTTTAAAATTCTTTTCTTTAAGAATGTTGAATATTGGCCCCCACTCTCTTCTGGCTTGTAGAGTTTCTGCCGAGAGATCTGCTGTGAGTCTGATGGGCTTCCCTTTGTGGGTAACCCGACCTTTCTCTCTGGCTGCCCTTAAGATTTTTTCCTTCATTTCAACTTTGGTGAATCTGGCAATTATGTGTCTTGGAGTTGCTCTTCTCGAGGAGTATCTTTGTGGCGTTCTCTGTATTTCCTGGATTTGAATGTTGGCCTGCCCTACTAGGTTGGGGAAGTTCTCCTGGATGATATCCTGAAGAGTGTTTTCCAACTTGGTTCCATTTTCCCCCTCACTTTCAGGCACCCCAATCAGACGTAGATTTGGTCTTTTTACATAATCCCATACTTCTTGCAGGCTTTGTTCATTTCTTTTTCTTCTTTTTTCTTTTGGTTTCTCTTCTCGCTTCATTTCATTCATTTGATCCTCAATCGCTGATACTCTTTCTTCCAGTTGATCGAGTCGGTTACTGAAGCTTGTGCATTTGTCACGTATTTCTCGTGTCATGGTTTTCATCTCTTTCATTTCGTTTAGGACCTTCTCTGCATTAATTACTCTAGCCATCAATTCTTCCACTTTTTTTTCAAAATTTTTAGTTTCTTTGCGCTGGGTACGTAATTCCTCCTTTAGCTCTGAGAAATTTGATGGACTGAAGCCTTCTTCTCTCATCTCGTCAAAGTCATTCTCCGTCCAGCTTTGATCCGTTGCTGGCAATGAGCTGCGCTCCTTTGCCGGGGGAGATGCACTCTTATTTTTTGAATTTCCAGCTTTTCTGCCCTGCTTTTTCCCCATCTTTGTAGTTTTATCTGCCTCTGGTCTTTGATGATGGTGATGTACTGATGGGGTTTTGGTGTAGGTGTCCTTCCTGTTTGATAGTTTTCCTTCTAACAGTCAGGACCCTCAGCTGTAGGTCTGCTGGAGATTGCTTGAGGTCCACTCCAGACCCTGTTTGCCTGGGTATCAGCAGCAGAGGCTGCAGAAGATAGAATATTTCTGAACAGCGAGTGTACCTGTCTGATTCTTGCTTTGGAAGCTTCCTCTCAGGGGTGTACTCCACCCTGTGAGGTGTGGGGTGTCAGACTGCCCCTAGTGGGGGATGTCTCCCAGTTAGGCTACTCAGGGGTCAGGGACCCACTTGAGCAGGCAGTCTGTCCCTTCTCAGATCTCAACCTCCGTGTTGGGAGATCCACTGCTCTCTTCAAAGCTGTCAGACAGAGTCGTTTGCGTCTGCAGAGGCTTCTGCTGCGTTTATTGTTTACTGTGCCCTGTCCCCAGAGGTGGAGTCTACAGAGACAGGCAGGTTTCCTTGAGCTGCTGTGAGCTCCACCCAGTTGGAGCTTCCCAGCAGCTTTGTTTACCTACTTAAGCCTCAGCAATGGCGGGCGCCCCTCCCACAGCCTCGCTGCTGCCTTGCCGGTAGATCACAGACTGCTGTGCTAGCAATGAGGGAGGCTCCGTGGGCGTGGGACCCTCCCGGCCAGGTGTGGGATATGATCTCCTGGTGTGCCTGTTTGCTTAAAGTGCCGTATTGGGGTGGGAGTTACCCAATTTTCCAGGTGTTGTGTGTCTCAGTTCCCCTGGCTAGGAAAAGGGATTCCCTTCGCCCTTGCGCTTCCCAGGTGAGGCAATGCCTCGCCCTGCTTCAGCTCTCACTGGTCGGGCTGCAGCAGCTGACCAGCACGGATCCTCCGGCACTCCCCAGTGAGATGAACCCAGTACCTCAGTTGAAAATGCCGAAATCACCGGTCTTCTGTGTCGCTCGCGCTGGGAGTTGGAGACTGCAGCTGTTCCTATTCGGCCATCTTGCTCCGCCCCACAAGAATCAGTTTTCTTACCTTCTTTACGTGACATTCCTGTATGGCATTTTAGCAGCAGGTCCTGAGGAGATCATCCTCCTGAAAGAAGAAAAAAATCTAGAGGTAAGTTGGCCATAAAATTATCCAAGTTTTACTGTGACCTAATAGTAATAATGGAATATGAATTATTACCATAATTCACATCCATATTAGAAAATTCTTTCTTGGTTGGAGAAAACGTGGTTTTTACCTCTCAGTCTGGAGAAAATAAGTTGTGTGAAAATAAGATGTGCCTCTGGCACATCTACATGTTTATGCAGATCCATTCCCTAGAGGAACTTCCAAATAAAGGGAGCACGTTATATATGGCAACTGAGAAACATACCTTTATGTTGCCTG
Source organism: Theropithecus gelada (assembly GCF_003255815.1). Lineage (NCBI taxonomy): Eukaryota > Metazoa > Chordata > Mammalia > Primates > Cercopithecidae > Theropithecus > Theropithecus gelada. The sequence goes on from NC_037668.1 coordinate 104,395,069, forward strand.
TTGTAGGATTATTTCTTGACATTAACATTTTTATGCACCCCCATATTAAGTTTTATGCTTAGATTTAATGTCACCAGGTAGGAACCAAGGTAAATGCCACATCCCAAATCCACAGAGAGTCAGAGCTAAACTGTCAGTTATCAAATCTGTCTTTTTATGTGCTGTGTGATTTATACACATTGCTTTAGAAAGCTGCATTAACTGGAAAATGCTGGTTTGTGGAGGGGCAAGGAAGTACATTTACAGGTGAGCTTGGCTGTACTGTGTTGATTTCTCTCTAGAACAGTCTTCACAATTCTTTGCTCACAGTTAGAGGTCTGCTGAAAGTGACGCAGTGTAGATGAAAACAGCTTGCTTAATCATTCCTGAAACACGGGAAAAATTAAAATACATTTTTTTCTTTGTCAAGCAATAAAAACAATGCCAGATTGTTAATGCCTCTTTTATACATTTCACTTAAAAGACCTCAAAAAGAACATCAAGGAGAATAAAGGCAAAATCTATTCCCCAATGGCGTCATTATACATGTTGAAGACTCTAAAACTAAAACTCTACAGACATTCAGGAAGAGCAGAGGAATAAATGACAGCAAACTGAAGAGTGTGTCTCTGGAGCTTTGTTCAACCTGCTTTGTTCAAATTCATTCAAATTGGATAATGAAAAGCAAAGATCTTTTTTGTTTCAACATTAAAGTAGTAAATTAGTGAGTGGTGAGTTGCTAATTGTTCTGTAAAGTATTTAAGGTGTCAGGAGTGTCCCATCTCCAATTTTTAAAATGGCATCCTTATGGTTGAAATGAAAGGAACTATTAGAGTAGTGTAAAACAATGTTTTTAATAATTTATGCTGGTTCAGTTGAAATGATTTTCATTTAGAAATACTCATTGAAGTTCTTGTTTTTACTTGAGATAAACAAGTTTTATTTTAGACTTCAAGATATCCAATAGAAATTCATTTTCTAGATGGGGCTACAGTAGAAAGATAGATTAGAGCTATCCAATGTTGTGTTTCAAATCTGGCTGTTTCTACTTGCTTTGAGGGTATAGAATTAGCAGGTTTGGTTAAATTTTACTTGAATTTTGGGTGACCTTTTCTAATCCTGACTGTTTCATAATTTAATGTCTTGACCTTCGTTTTCCATGGAGCCACCTTAGTGATAAATGCAGAGATTTAATAACTAGAACTAGTTGACAGGTGACCTTTCGTACATGGCTGTTCCTTTTTGCTGTGGAAACCACTGTTTTGCAAGTTTTATTTCACAAATTTTAATTATCTATTCTATTGTCTATAAGCTTATTCAGAGAGAAGAAAGTAAAGGTTAAATATTACATTTTTCTTACTGATTAAAATGTAAAGTGCTTGGCAGTTGTCCCAATATATCATTCAGAAAGGATAGGGCAATTTGTCAGGTTCATATCTGAAGAAGAGAGAGGGATAGTTTTCCCAGGGTGGTTGGTAAGGATGAAACTGGCCTAGGAGAGTGAGCAATCACATCAGCTAAGTGAAGGTAACAGGTGTGTGTGTGTGCACGTGCATGTGTGTGTGGGGGGGGTGTGAATTTAGAACAGAGGAACATAAGGGTTCTTTTACTGTATGTGTACTAATTTAAAGAGAAAAGTGACTCTGAGTCAACGAGAGGTGAAACTTGCCAGTCAGGGTGAATAACCTGTCAGTTTTGGCCCTCTCTCTCTCTCTCTCTCCCCCACCCCCTTCTCTCACTCTCACTCACTTTCTCTCTTAACCAGGAAAGAATTGGTTAAGCATATCATGATAAATTCATTTCCGGAATCTATATCAATAAAATATATTGTTTACAAATGAGGAAATAAGGCTGAGTAATTATAAAAATGCTAGAGACTCTTAGAAAGAGTTGAGAATATCTACACTTTGCCCCCACTCTACAGTGTCAGAGAACATAGGACCTTCACAGGGAATTAATTCCTCTGTACTTACATTCTTCAGTATTTTTAAAAGCAGAATTCATTTGCATGCCTCTCAAATACTCATGCTTATAATAAAATAAAAATAAAAACAGGCATGGTATAAAAAGACCCATCGTGTGAACATAGTATCCCAGTCAGCCGTTGTCCTGGATCCTCATAGAAGGGAAGAGTCATTCACGAGTTAGAGACCTCTTGACAGTCTTCAAAGAACACGGATTTCCAAGGACTTGCAAATGGTCAGTGTGAGTTTCTAAAGTGAATTTCTGAAGGAGGCTTTTGGGCAGTGGGGAGGTATTATTCCCTTTAGTCCTGGAGACCACTTTAGAAAATAGTATCATCTGCCATGGTCTTTTTTCCCCGACATGGATGGTAATTATTTATTGCTTGAGAATCTTTCACTGCTCTTGTGAAAGAAACAGTTTGAAAAGCAAATTGAGTAAGCAGATGTGAAGGACCATTTAAAAACTAATAAAATTGGTCATGATTAGTTTCTCTTAGACTGAAATTTCAGCCATATTTCAAGCTGAAAATATCAAGAAAAACATTTTCAATAATTTTTTATGTCATGCTAGCCCTATTGCCAAAAAGGAAAGTTTATTTATGCTCACATGCAAATAATTTTGGTGAGATTATTGATTATAAGCATGTTTAAAGCATTAATCTATGATTTAATTAAAATAATTTAAATATAATAGTGAACAAGATTTGAGGTGTTTGCATGTATGTATGTTAAGAATAGTGAAAATCAGTAATAATTTTTTCTTTGATATTCCACATTTCCTAATGCTGCTGTGAGTGCATTTCCTGAAAGATAACATATGCTCTTCTTTTTAACCTGAAAGATATCTAATGTCCTTTGGACATCACGTTTATCTCAACTTCCTCAACTCAGTAATGGAAAATAAAATAAGGTAGCTTGAAAAATCTACCATGAAAATTATGGGGAATAATGTAATAAAGTACTGAGAAAGAGGACTGACCTGTAATAGGCATTCAATCATGTGTATATCAAAAAATCTACTACGCTATACTTGTAGGTCTCTCTGGTACTGTTTCTTCCCTTCCTCTTTCTCTCACCCTCTACCTGTGCCCCAGCCAATAATGAAGTCATTTTTTCCTGTAAGGTGGCAAAATGTCATGATTCATTTTAGCAGAGAAATGACTTGTTTTACAAAGCCATCCCTTAGGCTTCTAAAACAGCATACGAATTGATTCTAGTTGATCATGAAACTCCCCCACACAGCTTAGTGCTGTGTACTGAGATTAAGTTCACATTGATTAGAATTTTAAAATTATTTTACTCTTCACAATGCTTTGCACAGAATAGGTGCTAAATAAAAACTATGTGGTTGTTCAATAGATGTCACCAATTCTTAACTCCTCCCAAGCTGATAGTTTTGAAACCAAATGTGCTGGTATAGAGTTAGTATACTTTTGCAGAGGAAGAAAATAGCCAAAACAAATATAGTGCTGTTACCATAAAAGAAAAATCAATATTTTAGACCTTAAATAAAAGGAAGTGTTTGACATGTGTGGACTTTTTTTAACAAGGACACAGGGACCCAGACAGGGTTGGCTGAATATTTGTGTTGCTCTCAGTTTATAGACACAGCTGAAGCCCAGTGAAAGTATTTTGAATATACAAGATATTTTCAACGATGTTTTGAGTGCACAAGAGACAAGATGAAGAAGACAAGTTTGTTTTTAATGAAAAAAGCAAAAAATAGATACAATTCAACTATAAAGGGAGAATTCAAAATTTAGATGTGGCTTAATAAAGTGGAACCAGATAAATCTTAACAAAGGTCTTGGAAAATCCAGGGCCTCAGTCTAGAAAGAAAGAGTAACTGCTTACTGAAGCAGAACTGAGTAAGTGAAGACATATGGAATAAATTTCCAAGCAAAGCCCCCAAATCCGGTAATATAAATGAGTTCAAGAAATAACAGTACACTTTAACAAAGAAAGTTGAGATCAAAAGACGTAGCAATAAAGTTAATAAAAAAAAAAAACTGAGATAACTAGATAAGAGCAGATTTTGGGTCAAATTGTCCATTTGTGCCTAGGTATTTCTTTATTTTTATCATAGCATACTGTAGTTTGAAGGTGCCTTCAGATATATAAATGAGACCCTTGGGCTTTGCAAGCAAACTTTTTGTGCTACCTGAAGCTCCTGATTGTGATTAGGAATGTTTCCTTCATCTGGCCCCCACACTCTTGTCATGCTTAGAAAATGGTTCCTGCAAGTAAGTGGTAAAATAGAGCAATTATCATGTTCATCCATGTCTCCTGGTACCTTATTCAGGAAGGCAGATGGCTAGGCAAAACTATTACCCAGAAGTATAGACCAAGAAGTATAAACGTCTCTTAAGATGATGGCCATGGTGACAGTAGGGTCAAGTGAATAGTTAAACAAAAAAACAAAGTGGCAATTTTATAGATCACCATCTACCCTCAAAACCGTTGCATTCATAATATTCTGCCCAACGACATATTTGTCACATAAACAAAAGGCTGTTGTTCCCAATGTTTGCCCTCAAGTTGTTAGTTAGCTGCTGACCTCATAATCTGCACAGCTGTGGCATCCCAATATGTTGTCATGAAACAGATTGTGATGTCTTAATTGATCACTTTTAGAGGTTACAATTGTCAAGTGAGACCAGTATGCTGATTTTTATTAGTTAAATTAAGCCTTGTTACAGCAAAACTGGCTAATTCATTATAATGAATAGGAAATTCAGTGTAACTTACTGCATTTTATAGATTCGAACATATCCAAGGCTTTTTCTTTTTCTTCTTTTTGATTGTTTAAATTCGTGGAGGCTGTACCCCAACCATGCTTTTATTATACAATGAAGCAACTTAGAATAGTAAATGGAATGTAACCCCCCACACCATATGCATCTTGGTGATAAGTTGGAGTATGCCATATGACACACACAATTTAAATCAGGCATTGATGTGCATGACTCTAAGTGAATTGGAGGACTCAGCTAAGAGTAGTGGATGTCAGGCTCTGCTGCAAATCATCTGGCAAGAAGAATATTATGTTCTTCTCTATTGTGTAAAAGAACGTAGGCTCCTAAGAGGATGAGGAAGGGTCTTAAATCAATGCCTGACCCCAAAGCACACCTCCTTGTGCCTCCATTTTGGTCATTGGTGAAATCTTCGCTATGGCACTAATCTATAAAACTCTCTTTTCCAAGTGTCCCAATACACTCACTCACTTTGTATGGACTTATTCTCATCTGATGCCTGGACCACCTTCTACTCATATTAGTTGAGAAACCTTACTGTGACAGGGGTGATAAATAGTCCTTTTAATAGCAGAGTTTTAAGACAACTCATAAATGGGCCTTTGTGCATTCTGCAAGTCAAGTTTTTTTCAAAAGTTTTACCTTTGACATTTCAAATAAACAGACGCCTTTGTCAGTCTAGCACATTTTATAGGAGTACAAATAAAAATGAAATAAAAGAAACTAATTTAAGTTAATGTAATAACTGTTAGCATCCAAAATGCAGGAGGAAGCACAAGGATGTTTATCAAAGCACTTTTTTATAGTAGAAAAAAACAGATAATAGCTAAATGCCCAGCAGTAGACAAATTGGTACATATGGTATATCCATATAATGGAATCTTGAGCAGGCATTAAAACTATCTCTAAGGGCTGACATGGGAAAGGTTGATGATTTTCGATTAATGGTTTCTCATTAAGTAAGAAACCAAAGTGGCCAAATTATATAAAGGGCATTTCTCAACCTGTCTAAAATAATATCTGTAGAAAGGAAAAAAATGACAAAAATAGGTGTAGTGTTATTGAATGATGAGAATATGGAGAGTTTTTTTTTTATCATTTTATCCTTTCTTTTTTTAGTGTTTTGAGTTTCCCATATTACTTTACTAATTAGGGGGGAAAAGTTCTTGAAGCAGTTTGAGTAGCTTGTTATAACATTTGACTTAAGAGTCTGTGTTCAGGCACCTCAAATCGAAATGGTCTGAAAATGAGCTCCTGATCTTCCTCCCAGATCCTGCTCTGCTAAAGGCTTCTTTCCTTCTCAGTTGAAGGAAATTTCAGCCTTCCAGTTGCTTAGGCTGAAAACCTGGAGCTAACTGTCCGTGACTCCTGTCTTTCTCTTACATCCCACCTTCAATCTATGGTCAATTCAATAGGCTGTACCTTCAGAATATTTCCAGAACATAAGCAGTTTCTCTCCATCTTCTTTGCTACTCAGTGTGGCCCACATCACTATCCTCTCTTGCTGGGATTGTAGCAGCAGCCTAATCCCCCGCTTCCACCCTGGCCTCCTTTTTATCAACTTTCCACACAGCTGCCAAAGCTGTTACAACTCAGTTCAGTCATTCCTCTGTCCAAAGCCCTTCAATGGCACTTCATCTCACACAAAGTGAAAGACCCTAAGTGATTTCTAACCTGCTATCTGTCTGGCCTCAGTACCTACTTGGCTTTCCCCACTGGCTCTGCCAGGCTACATTGCTCTTCCTATTATTCCTTTCCTACCTCAGGGTATTTGCATTGGTTTTTGCATTTTCTCTGCAGGAATGCTTTTTTCCTAAATATGCTCATGACCAACTCTTTCACTTCATTCAAGTCTTTCCTCAAATATTATTTTCTCAACAAGGTCTTTTTCTGATTACTCCACCAACTCTCTCTCTCTCTCTCTCTCTGTCTCACACACACACACACACACACACACACACACTTGCACACACATACCTCCTAACCTCCTTTCCTGCTTTAATTTTCTCTATTTAGTACTTAGCCAAATTTAACATATTACATGGTATGATCGTTTATTTATTGCCTTTCTCCTGTGCCCAACTTGAATATAAGCTCTATGAGAACAGGAATTTTTGTTTATAGTTTTCACTGCTGAACTCTAACCCCTGGAACTGTACCTGAAACATCGTAGGTGCTCTGTGGCTGCTGTGAGTGCCTACCATGGATAGGAACAATGATGTTACAGCTGTATGATGACTAACTGGTTGATTTTTATGCAGTAGCTTATCTCTCAATGTAATTATTTTAATTCAATTGCTTTCACTTCCTAACTTAACCAATTGAGCCTTTAATGTATTTCAGGGACTAATGGGGGAATGAAGTTAAAATGAAGAAGATAGACATTGTTCTGACATAGTTTACTGTCTAGTGGACAGACATAATCCAACACAATACATAAAACAAGGACAGTACCCAGTTGAGAGAGGCTACTCACCAACAGGCACAATAAAAATTCAAGATCGAATGTCAGATACAAAATGTGGAATCTCATAGAAGGGAGATGAGAAAGATGTATATCAACAAAGCACATTGCTTCTTTATTACTGTTTTAAAAGAAAGGGTGACTATGTGGGAAAGAAGCAGCAAAAGCAATTTATTTGGTTGTTTTAGGACAACTGAAAGCAAGCAATAATGGAAAGGGCAGTGGGCTTAGAGTTAGAGGATCTAGATTTGAATCTAACACTGCAGTTTTATCATCTCCAAGTCCTGAAAGCTGATGCTTAACTTCTACGAGTCTCTGTTATCTCCGTGGTTAAATAAAAAGGGAGAAAGGGACTTAGACTAGCTCTAGAGACTGCCTTTGTATATACCTTCCCATCTAAAAGGAAGCCTTTCCTTATCCATCTAGGATAAACATAAACACACAAGTCAATTAACATGATGACTTGAGGGAATCTCTAAAGGGTCTCTGTAATATTTCTGCTAGCCTGGGACTTATCTTAAGTAGTTACTGGTTCCAAAAATCTCTTTTGTAACCTCATTGCTTGCTGAACTCTTCATATTTTTATTAATTGCTCATAACCATTCATGCATACAAGCAAAATACATAATTGATCCCTGGATATGTTTCTTTTGCATTTCTTTTATAGCCACCAACCTTATTACAAAGATCAAATCTTTTCATATTTTCTTATTTCACCTGAAATTGCAGTTCCGAATAAAAATATTTATCATTTAGAGTGGAAAACAAATAACTATTTTTGCCTATAATTTTAAATCAGCCCATGGGGATTATAGGAATTAAAATTATTTTTTGACGGTATACGTTTTCTTTTTGAATGGAAGCATGCTGTTAACTTGATAATCTGTGGCAGAGACTGTAGGTTTGGTATTTGTAGGCACTTCAGAGATACATCCATATTTGGTAATTATACAATATCTGAACTTTTGTTTTCCCAGAGGAACTTGTTTCACTAAGTGGAATTTATTGATTTACATACCTTCTTTCTCTATTTTTCAGCCTTTGCAACTGGACTGTGACCTTTGTGCCATAGTGTCAAACTCAGGTCAGATGGTTGGCCAGAAGGTAGGAAATGAGATAGATCGATCCTCCTGCATTTGGAGAATGAACAATGCCCCCACCAAGGGGTATGAAGAAGATGTTGGCCACATGACCATGATTCGAGTTGTGTCCCATACCAGCGTTCCTCTTTTGCTAAAAAACCCTGATTATTTTTTCAAGGAAGCGAATGCTACTATTTATGTTATTTGGGGCCCTTTCCGCAATATGAGGAAAGATGGCAATGGCATCGTTTACAACATGTTGAAAAAGACAGTTGATATCTATCCGAATGCTCAAATATATGTGACCACAGAGAAGCGCATGAGTTACTGTGATGGAGTTTTTAAGAAGGAAACTGGAAAAGACAGGTGAGTCTTCTCTGAAGCAGCTTTTTTGTCTTTTATTATCTTTTATGCTATATCTTTGCTGATTCCTTTTGCAAGATGTAAAATAAACAGTTATTTTTTAAGCTGATTGTTATATGTTCTGACTATTATGATTACTTGATAAGCCAGCCTGAGGTCTCATGTATTCCACCTATGCTACCTCCTGTTCTTTCCATTCTGATTGGTTTGAGTCTCCAAGAAATATTGGATACTTCCCCGAGGTATCTTTTGATTTTTTCTTATTTTGTTCCATTTCCTATTGATTAAGTTGGATTTCAGCTGAAAGAGGAAGCCTAAACATTTCTGTTTCAAAACCTAGTAATGGTAAGGAACTTTAGGATTATGCATTAGTCTAAACTCCTCTGGGAATTTTGCCAAAATTTTACCTGAGACCACAAACAGAACAGGCTATTGATTCTCCAATAAGATCGTGTAGCTTTTTGCATGCAAATAGGCACTGTGATCCTGAACATTATAACTTGGTGTCTGACTTGTTTAGCAGAATACCATATTGAAATTATATGTCACTTAAAATCATTAGCAGTGGAATTCTTTGAAATAAATGAGTTATAAATACCATTCATTCAATTATCCAAAAACCAATTTGCATTTTTTATTACATCCATATTTTTTGTGTAGCATTCTGTAAACTACACTTCCCACTTTGTTCCCTTGAAGCCTGATTGCTTCATTCTTTCCCCTCCCCTTCCTTGTCCTATGTCCTCTGTTTGCTCCATTTCCAGCTCCCTCATCTCTCCTGTAATTGGATTGTGTGCCATTTTTTCTTCCTTTTTAGAAAGATAACTATAAAATAGAGAAAACAGGAATTACAAATCAATCTTGGTTCTTATATCTAGCACTAATAAAGAACTGCTAAAGGAAGACATTGAAACCAATAGCTAAAGTTTTAAATTATCTGTGAATTTTGCTTATTTGTGCAATATCATGGTTAAATTGAGCATCTGCTATAGTTCCAATATTAGCATTCCAATTTATTCAAAGTATATGTATTTCACTATACAATATTATCAAATCTAAGCTTTTAACGGTATTGAGATATGTGCTTAGGGGGGTGCAGTTTCTGATATCTCTGGATGTCATTTGAATGCTGATGATTATTTAAAAATCTTAGGTGGATCAACTCTCCTTTGGTAATGTGGGTTGATCTGAATTTAACATTTTGTACTTCTGAGCGCCAAAAATACACAGCTTCATATGAAATACAAGACAGAAATAGCCATGAAATACTAGTTCCTCCGACTATATGACTTAGTAAGAAGAATCCCAAAGGTGAGATTTGAGTCAATGTAGCATAAACTGTCCAAAATGACAGGCAGTAGAGATGAAAGGAATAGGTATGGCACTTCAAAGAAATATGGTCATATGTCACACTATTCTATATAAATATGAAGCCTATTCACAAAGGGCTTTGGAAATTTCTTGTCTCTCATCAGCCCAGAGCATTGCAATTAATGAGATGTATTTGGCTTTTCGTTAGAGTTAACCCTCAAGATATCACCCAGACATAACTATAAGCCCTAGAGTCATTTGGTGGCGGGGGGAGGGGTATCAGAGAAGAGCTTTGCATGCTGTTGGTTCATGTTTTTATGTGTTTATTTCACATTGACTTTTGTCATGAGCTTTCATGGAGACAACACCATCAATATTTGTAAATTGTAAAAGAACTGGGAGAGAATAGCTTTGGGAGATCATTTTCTTACTGGCCATGATGAAGAAAGCTATATAGTAGGAAAATTACTGGTAATTTTACTCAGTTAATAAAGTTAATTTGCTGGGTGTCATTCGATTGGTAGAGTTACCAAAATGAGAGTTGAAGAAACCGAAATATGGTTTCAGTTTATGGTGCATTCTTATGTTTCTCACTGAGTCTATTTCTGTCTGGTTACTTCACTGAGTACTCCAACCAGACAAGAGAAGACAACTATGCTAGTGTTTTAGAAATGGACAGAACGGGTGATTTAAGTAGAGCCTGGTTGGATAACAAAATGTTGACCAAAATGACCTCAGAAGCTGCTGTTCCCAGTCTATATTCTAATGACACCTATGTTAAAGACTTTTCTTGTCTAAGAATTTCCCATGGCAATCTGATATTCATTGTCAAATTTCAAACTAGAATATATTATTCAACTTTTCATGAAGGAAAATGTCAAACTTATAAAGTAGAGACACTAGTGGTATAATGAGCCTCTGTATAACCACCACTTAGCTTGAATAATTATAAATCCATGACCAGTATGGTTTCATCTATACCCCTACACACTTTCTCTCTCACCAAAGATTATGTTGAAACAAATCTCAGATATCATATAATTTTATTTATAAATATTTTGGTGTATATCTCTAAAAGATAAAGATTCTTAAAATTAATACAATACCATTCCTCTACATAAAAATCAACAATTCTGCCATAATATCATTATATATTTAGTTTTCAAATTTCCCAATTGTCTCATTGGTATATTTTTCATAGTTTGTTTTAATTAGGATTAGCATAAGGTTCATACATACTAATTGATTGATATGTGTCTTATATTTCTCCTAACCTGTATAGCTACTTCCCTGTCTCTCCTTCTCTATTCTGTCTCCTTCTCTATCTGTTGTTGAAGAAACCTAGGCATTAGTTGTATAGAGTTTTCCACAATCTAGATTTGTTAATCACATTCCCATGTTCTTTCTTTTTCTTCTACACTGATATTTGTGTATTGAGGCTTGGTTGGAATCAGGTTTTTTGTTTTGTTTTGTTTTGTTTTTTGCCAAAACCATTAGGTGGTTCTTCTCTCAGGAGAAATACTCTCTATTTTTCTATTTTTTATGTTAGATACCATTAATGATTATTTGCCAGATTAAATAATTTATTAGGATTGCACAATGGTGCTATTTCATCATATCCTTTTTATTCATTAGCTGATATACTTTATTAAGAATAATTTACCCTCTTATTCATTTGGTTACTAGGAGATAGAAACCAATACTCTTCTCCTCTTTCTTTACCAGTTTTAATGTACTAGTTTCCTCGCATTCTCTATAGGTGACCAGTATTATTGATATTTACATATTAACTTACAGACTTAAACATACTTGAAGTATTTTAATTTATTAAAATTATACCCTTATGCTCAAATTGTCCTATTTTGACCTATGGGAACCTCTTCAGATTGGCTTTGAGTCCTTTTGACATGCCCTTAGTAGCCTTTGATAGCTTCTTTGTTTCCTAGTATTATGGGATGTTTCAGGCTTTTGTTGTACGTATTCCGAGGCAGACCTGCATTCAGACATTTCTCCAAAGAACGTCAGTTTCTTTTAGTAGTTAAGAGAGCATAATATTAGCACCATGGCTGCTCATTGCTACTGGGTTGGTCTTTGTTTCTTGGGCTTTACAGTAGACAGAGCTAGCATATAAACAATATATACTGTGTATATTGTTTAAAGATAAAATCATTATGAGTTCAAACCGAAACTTTCAATTCAAATCCAGGGCTAATAGGTTTTAAGTTTACATCCTCTATTCTACATCTGTTCCTTCTTTTTACCATGCTGACAATCACAGGTCTCAGAGATTTCAATGTACTTATTCATCTGCTTTATATCACAACACATACACACACACAGACACACACACACACACACACACTAATCTTAGAGTAAGAATAACAGCACAGCAAGCAATATAATTATGGTAAACACTTTAAGGATATTTTGCATCAAAGAACATTTGAATGGCAAGCATTTGTGTGGATCTGTGCTCACAAAGTATGTGTTGGTTATAGTCTCCAAAAAAGTTTTTGACCTTTTTTTCCTAAGTAAATAGGAGTGAATTCAGTGGTATACATCACTGCAGGCATTAGGAAATGGAGAATAAGGGGTGTCCATTTAATTTTGCTTTAATTGTAAAGCTATTTTGTTTGATTTGCCTGTACTTATTAGAACTTTTTAGCAAGTACTTATTTTCATTATCAAGTTTTTAACATAGAGACAATGTCGTCATTATTATATATAATTTATAGAATTAAAAAATATGTCACTAGTAGTTAAAGTGATTCATGATAGGAAAATGATTACATGGAGTTCCTCAAAGAAAACTTTGCTTCTCAGCTTGCTTCTTAAAATTGTAAAAATACTTTAAATAAATATATAGCCTTTCCATTTAAGGTGGGCATGTTTTCACTTTTCCAAGTATTGTGGAGTTTTTTGTTTGTTTGTTTGTTTGTTTTGTTTGTTTGTTTGTTTTTGAGATGGAGTCTCACTCTGTCACCTAGGCTGGAGTGCAGTGGTGTGGTCTCTGCTCATTGCAACCTCTGCCTCCCAGGTTCAAGCGATTCCTCTGCCTCAACCTCCTGAGTACCTGGGACTACAGGCATGCACCACCATGCCTGGTTAATTTTTGTATTTTTAGTAGAGATGGGGTTTCACCATATTGGCCAGGCTAGTCCCGAACTCCTGACCTCGTGATCCACCTGCCTAGGGCTTCCAAAGTGTTGGGATTACAGGTATGAGCCACCACGCCCAGCCAGCATTGTATTTTTTGTCTTAAGGAATTCCTCATTGAGGAAACATGAAGCAGTAGAAGAAATATGTATATCATTCAAATGTCTTAGAATAAGTTTAGGCCAACTCACAAGCATATTGGAATACCTTTTTTGAAGCAAATGGAATTTAATTTGCCTTTTTTTTAGTTACTGTCTAAAATTATTTGGCTTGTCAATTAGAGAGGGTGACCTTGTGGGAAAGGCTAAGAGAGCAGAAAGAGAAGGCTGCTTTCCCTTTCTGTCTATATCTTCTGGGATCCAGTTTTTTTTTCTTTTTCTTTATTTTTTCTTTTTTAATTCTAGGTTCATTAGTTAGTGGTCACTTTTAGATTGTCACCTACCAAATATACTTCTGGAAAACAAGTATTGTGAATTCTACAGAACTTTCATTTCTTCCAGAAATCTTTGAAATTAATGGTTTTATATTCAAAACAATCTGGACCAAAATACCTCTTCCCCTTGAATGATTGGTATGCATAAATAATACTAGCCTACTGACATTTACACATTTGCATTAATACATCTTAAGACTGAAATATTATAGAAATGCTGTAGGGCTGATGGCGGCACATTGTGCCACACTTAACATTGAAGAATGTGATCATGTTCCTGGCACACACATATGCAAAAGGAATGTTAACTTTCTAGAGAAGCAGTTGAGAGCCAATGTGAGCTATTTTGCTTTCCTGTGGGTAGGTGGGCAATGGCAGCTTGGATTTCACTTTAGAAATATGCTTGCAAATACAGGCACATTATTTAATTAAGTAATAATTGAGAAAGCGATAGTCCCCATTAAAAGAGCAAAGCTAATTCTGGGCTGATAAAGGATTCTGAGCTGCCCTAAATAGGTCTTAATTAGCTGGTGCCAATGTGGCTCCACCTTCAGGGATGGATGAAATTAATGAAAGCTAGCAGCAAATAGAATCAATGTTTCAAGATGTTCCTGCCTCAGGTGAAGAGGATGAAAAGAAAGGGAGTCATTTTTAAAGACTGTTTAGGAAACAGAATGCACAAAATCAATTTCTAAAAACACAAAATGGGACACTGATTTGTAAATACAGTATCAAGATCTCTACCTGGCTCATCTTTGCCAGCCTGCTCCATCCATTCCCACTCAACCTTAAGGAGGGAAAAAGAAATCAGCGATGTGTCATTCCTCACTATCTTTGGGGGTGACAGTTTTATAAGCTAGCAAGGGTTTTAAGGGCAGCCCAGGTTTTGCTATTTCAGTTTGGCCATTTTGAAAGTTTCTTGTGTCATTGTGTGGTCAAGTATAGAGATGAAATTGGCTCTCATCCCTCAGGTTTGCAAACCTTTAGTAATATCTAGAGTGGAAAGGTGTTTCAAGTCTTCTTCCTTGAAAATTTGGAAATCCTCTTGTAGGTCCCTCTGTCAACACAAAAGGAAGCTGCCTTCACACACACAGTGTAGCAGGAAGGTGGAGGGCAAAAACCAAAACCAAAATAAAATAACTATGCTAGCTTTATCTTAGAGTCAGCCATGGGGTACAGAAATGTGCATAGTTTGCCCAAAGAAATGCCATACCTAGATTCCACAAACAAAGATGTCTGGTTGTTCCTAACTCAGAATACATACCTGCTAACCCCAGGAAAACTTTGACCAAGAGAACATAGGCGAAGTATAACAATCTTATTTGAAAGACAGTATTAAAAACAGTATTTTCTTTTTTGTTTGTTTGTTTGTTTTTCATTTTGAAGATGGTCTTTGCAAATATAATTATCTCAGCACCTTTTTTGGGAGCAACGCTGACAAACCTCTGTTAAAATAAATTAATGTCCCCACCCCAGCTGGTGAATTTGGCAGAAACAAAAAGTTCATGCAGCAATCATGGGCAGATCCGTAGGACTCCTTAGTAAAAAAGCGTAATACTGCATCCAGGGTTGTGTTTTCATGCTAACAAGCATTATGAAACAGGGGAATTTCCCTTTTACCATTATTTATGATGGCATTCAGTGACCTACATCAGGCCTCCTCTGTAATACATGTGTGCTGGAAATTAAAAATTCAAAAAAAAAAGGAACGATCTATTTTAATAATGGGAGGTAGGGGGGCATTTGTAATTTATAAAGATATCAGTACAAACCTTTCATGTGTTTAAAAACACCCATGTGTGCACACTCACACACATATACGAATACACTGGATGAAACTCTGATATATTTGACAAGACAATTTAGGATTAAAACAGGAACAATATCTCAAGTTCAGTGATCATGTTTTAAAGCAAAAAGCTGTGCAGAACATCCGTGGTTGTGGAAATCAAGACTTGCAAGCAATCTACTGAGTGAAATAAAGTTCTCTGGGCCAGAGGGTGACTTAACAGAAGGCCAGATGCTCAGACAAATTATACTGTATAGAAAAAAAATCCCAGTAGACAGGTATGCTCAACAGTTCTCTCGATGTAGTGGCTTTTAAACCCCCAAAAGAGTGTGAAACTCAAAGGCAAAAGTAGGCCTTAAATGAGAAGCTTCTTTAAAATATATCCAGACTTTTAAATTTTATACAGGCTTTAAAGGGTGTATTTATTTGTGTATCATGGGATCTATCTCTGCAGTTGACTTACTTCCCTCTTACAATTATTTCTCCTCTCCTTAGATATTTTTTTGAGCTATGCCTCATTCTCCAAGTTTAGTTCAAAATTAAGACAATTAGGGATAGTTACATTCTTGTCTTTAAAACATATGAGCCAGCAGCAATCTCTGTTTTTTCTCTATTCTTGGATGCTTGACTCTTCCTAAGACAGAGTTGGTTGTTTTGAGAATTTTCATCCTATACTACGCCCATCTGTACTACTAGATTTTTAATTGCTTGGGCAAATATTTCAAAATACCTTTCACTGTGTCGGGGATGTTATAAGAGCTCTACAGATGTTTGCTGGATTGAATTTTTGCTTCTCTGTAAACAGACTTCTTATTAGATATGGTATTACTGACCTACATGGACTCCTCTACTTAGCTCTTTTTCTTGCTTTCTTTTGTTCTTGTTTTTTTGTTTTCTTTTTTCTTTCTTTTTTTTTTCAGTTTCAAGGAGCAGAAAGTTTAATAGGCAAGAAAGAAGGAAAAAGCTCCCCATACAGAGACAGAGGGAGGGGTGCCCCGAGCGGACAGAGAAAAACCCCTTAGCTCCTTTTCTTAGTGAAGAGTAAGTCCTCTAGATCAGTACAGTGCTTTTCAAACTTTAATGTACATCAAGCCACCTGCTGACCCACATGATTTGAGGCAGGGCCTGAGAATTTTCATTTCTAACAAGTTTCCAGGCCTGGCCAATCCTGTTCATCCGCAGATGGCACTTTGAGTTGTGCTATTAACAAAGTAAAAGACATTCATTGTTTCTTGAACCAAATAAATACATAAGTCAAGAATATCTCTTTCCCAAATAGCTTGGTAATCTGCTTGGATCCTAATCTGTTGGATCCTAACTTTGTGATCCTGCCCTTTTCCTCAGCAAATTAATAACGGGGCTCAGAGAAGTCCTTAAGAATTCAGCTAGAGACTTGTGCATCTGAATTATGTTTGTTCATTTCTTTCACTGAACAACACATTTCCTAAGGACAGGGACTACGCCCATCTCCATTTTATTCTTAGACCTAGCATAGCGGTGGTTTGCCATAAAATACAGTACCAAAAGAATGTATTATTTTCACTCTCTGTCTTTCGGTTAAAGGGCCCACAGATGTTTCAAGTGTCCTTGAATTGACTTCAGCAATAATTCCTTTTCTTTGTTCCATTATTATCACTACCAGTGCACGTTTAGGTCTTCTTTACCTCGCACATACATGACTACTTATCTAGTCCTACCTTTATGTTTTGGCAGAGCTAGTTCTCTCTGCCTATATTGCACTTTCCCTCATCACCATACACACACATGCAGGCCATACTTTATGAACAAGTCAAATGTTACCTTTTCATGAAGCCTTTTGTAATATCCCTACAGAATTCATACTTCCCCTGAAAACCATAGGGTTATGGACTTCCTTTTTATAGAAATAATCACTTTCTACCATGGATTATTGCTATTTATGTTTAATCTCTTCAAGTGGTACATAAACTATTTGAGGGAACACCAGCCTTGTTTTTCCAAGCACCTTGACATAATGCTTGACTTTAATAGGTATTGAGTAAACATTTAATGGGTGAATGAATAAATAAATGGATGAATAAAAGAAATAACACTTAATATCTTTTTTAAACTTAAAAGTCCCTTTGCCGTTTGTTGAAATACTAGTGAATTTCAAAACACTTTTTTTCAGCATAGAAGGGTCACAGCGATGCCAAAGAGGCAAGTTCTAGGATTGAATTTTCATAGAAAAGTTTCTACAGTTCTATTTAGAGAGACCACCTCTTGCTTTATTTTACCCAAAGGCCGGCAAATCTATTACCTTCTCTAGGGTTTTTGTGGTTGGGCGCTGGGTTTTTAATAAGTAACTGGCAGAGCCATTCTTCAAACACAGGTTTCCATTTTAGTTTCACTTCAGTTGTGAAGCAAATTCCAAGGCTTCACTCCCAATGCTGTTAGCTGTCACTTGCCTCGTGAGAAAGCAAACCCTAGTACCCAAAGTCAAAGTTATAGTCTTGGGCTTCAGGAGGCAAATATAAGCACCACCACAGAAGCCAGAAAACAAAATACCCAAGTAAAGGAGAACTGAAAACTCTCATAAAACAACCTGAGCTTCTCTACCAAACTTTATCTTTAAATTGCCCTCCAGAAAATATTTTCTTCTTTGGTAACAAAGAAAATAAATTGCCTTACTTTTTAATGCCTTCATGATGAACATAAAGAAAAGAAAAAATTGGTAGTGGTGTCTTTCAACCAACTGCATAAATGAAGAATAAATTTGTATATAGACTAAGAGGAAAATTAATGAAAGCATTTCTGGCATATTCAGATCATGTCACTCTCCTGCTCAAAATCCTGCAATAGTCCTCCATTTTCCTTAGAATAAAAACACATGTTTACAGTGACTTCCAATCACTTCTGATGAGTCTACCATGATAGCATTCAAAATTGAAATCCTTACCTCACATACCCAGCATTCCCATCCTTACCTTGTTCTATTTTGCTTTTTTCTCTCATAGCATTACCTTCTAACATTCTATATAATGTACTTACTTATTTTAATTTTTAATGTTTTCTGTGTATTTCTCCTACTGGGATATAAGTTCTCTAAGGTCAAGGATCATTGTTTTGTTCACTAATATAGCTCAAGCACCTAGAAGAATATATGTTGTGTAGTAGACACTCAATATTTGCTAAATAAATGACCTAGAGGTAGAAAAACAATTAAATAAAGGATTCAGGCAAACTTGCAAAAAGTTATCATGGAGGTCTTTAATCGCTTAAAGAAAAAAATACATCCACTCAGAAACAGTGCAATTAAGTTATAAGTTTAAGGCTGTTTTTTCTGCTGTTGTTTTATAAAAAGGTGCTAGTATTAGAGCTGTCTTATCCAAGAGATCATCATTTCACTCAAGGAACTGGTCTGACTGATTTTTATTCTTCAGCACGTGGACCAGTTGTTTAAACAGAATTGATTTCTGATTTCTTTGGTGTCCGGGGGAAACAGCAAAAATCTCTCATTCTTATTTGGATTAGTAGAACAGCAGTTCTCAAACGTGAGCTTGCATGAGAATTACACAGGGTGCTGATTAAAACACAGATTGCTGGGCTCATTCCTGGACTTTCTGAGTTGGTGTTCTGGGATTGAGGCCCAGGAGTTTGCATTTCTAATGCAATTCCAGGTACTGTTACTGCTGGTCCTGGGATCACACTTTAAGAACCACCATGGTAGAGAATTCTAAGATATCAAGTCACATTCAATTATTTTGAACATTTGGTCCTATAACCTTTATTCTGTTGGCATATTGTTGCACAAACATCTACAGTTACTTTTGTTATGATATTTTTCATGGTGAAGAGTTTTTTAACCTCCTGTGAAAATCCTACTGCAGATCTGTCATTTTATTCTTCACTTTCTTAAGATCTTGCTCCTCTGTAATTATACCAGATGGTGCTGCTCATTAGCTTATAAGGGAGTGATGCTCCATCATTCTAGACAGAGAGACAAATCATTCTGGTCTCTGACTTTTGAGTCAAGAATCAACATTTGGGTGTATGTTCAACCTACTATTTGCTTTACAATTTTGCTCATTAGGTATTTATTACCCTGACAATGTATGAGCTAGTCATTTTCCTTCTGCCATGTAGTTCAGATTAGCACCGTTTGACAACTGCCATCATCACAGAATTACCTCCAGTAATATGTAATTTCTTTTTTGCCTATGTTATCTGGGTGAAGTATTTATCTAGGAAGTATATCTATAAATTGAAGATCACAAATAACATTCAATCCTCTAACTTACCGGGTTAGAAATGGATAACTAGGGCCATTTCCCTGGAGTTTCTAGCCCTGGTATTGGCATTGCTGATTTATGAGAAACGGTGAAACCTGAGGACAAAAGAAAGGAATATTACGACCAAAGTCAAGCATTCTTTTTCATTTATTGTATGCTTTTTTATGAAGAAGGTGGAATGAAGGAAGCATATGATTTAATGAAAAGCATTGAAAAAGAACAGAAACATTTATTAAGCTCTACTGGCAAAATGGATGGGCAACCCTTTAGAGAAACATGGAAACCATGCAGAGCAGAGAACTGGTTAAAATTTAGAACCTGGAAAAAAGTTTTATCTGAGATATTCAACAATTGGAGCAAAAACATATTTTCTTTTTCTTTATAATCATCACTAAAAGGACAACTAAAGTTATTACTAGATAACTCATGCAAAGGCACTATTACAGGCGTGTAGTAACATTCTTCTGATGTGAATAGGTTGTTTGTTCTCTGCTAAAATACTTCTCTACATAGTTTTAATATTAAACTTATGAAATTATCTTGAACATTTGTTGATTGGAGGGTAGTAGAGAGAGAAGGGGATATAGTTGGGAGCTTCTGGGAAGGATTGTCAATCTATCTTAACTTTTCTAGTTGATAGTAGATTTTTGACCATTAAATCTTTATTAACCAAGGTGCTAATATCCTTGTAATGAGATGAGTGTCCTACACTATATCAGCTGTATCATTGTGGAGGCACAGAAGCTGTGAAGGTAAATGCAAAACAAAGAATGGTTGCTGACTTTTTCATGACATGTTCTATATTTCTGATATGTCTTCTAGTCTTAACCTGTGAGTTCATAGCAAACACAGTTGGTTTTATTTAGGAGTACATTAAATTTTACTCCATTGAGCAAATTTCACTTTTGCTTCATAGTGATTGTAATTAATTTGCTCTTTATTTTCTCTTTATCTTTACTTCACTCATTACTCATCTGACAGCTCGCCATCCCACCTTAATTAGGCGAGAAGACCCTTCCAAAAGTGAACCATTGGCAGTTCTGTCATCTGGAAAGAGATACATAAAATGTGTTAAAAAACAGAAATTACTATATAACTGGTTCATCATATTTCCTTAGCAGGTGGATTCTTGGTGGGCAAAGATCGTGTTTCTGGTGCTTTTGCTGCCAAGCACATTGTGGGTGTTCAATAAATATTAAATAATAAGAAGAGTTTCCTAATTAAGATGAACATTTTTCTCTATTAAGCAGATGGTGCTCAATAGGAGTAGCCCATTATTTATAAGTATGACACAAGGTGCTGGCAATTGTTGAGGAAATGTGGCTCTCGCTTCAGTTGCTGATTATATGTTAAAGCAAACTTTTGTGACAAACAGCTTGGTCGATTTTAATGTTTGTGATTAAAACTGTCACTAGAGATGGACTTCTGTGTATAGGTCTGTAATTCTGCTGTTTTGATTATTAATATTGGCTTCACCTATTAAAGTATTTCTTGCTATTTGATGCAAGGCAAGTTTTGGCAAATCAGTGTATACCTGATTTTACCCCATAGGTTCACCATTTGATTTGAATTCTCATCCTTGTCTGATTTCTAAAGAGATTTTTCTTTTGAGTCCTTTGAGTCTCTTTGTGGTTGCTAAAGCTAGATGTGAACACCTCCATGATATTTGCAGTGCTTATATTCGTAGCTGAAACCTCAGTGGAACTAAGGAGAGTTAATTAGGCATTCCCAAAAATACACATCATTTTATGATTTTGCAGATCACCCCGATGAAAATAACAGTTTAATTTTGTCAAGTCATGTAAATTATAGTGAGAGGGATGATGAGAGTTCTCAGCTCTTTGGAGAAGTTAATTTTGTTGTCAGCACATCCACATTTCAAAAATCACAAACTAGAGGCGGAACTTTTCAGTGCCAGTGAGATTTGGTGATCGGATACTGTTTTCATTTCTAATGTCTGCCTTCTGTATAGTGCCTATGCAAATAGGGGCTTTCAAGGATTCTAAAGTAGCAGCTTCTCCTATTAGGAGCATAGCTAGCAGCTGCTGTGTTTCTCATAAAAGATAGAAAACATCCTGTTTACTAACATACAACCATACGCCCTCACCCACGTACAGTCACACCAAGCTCTTCTATTTAGGCAGAGCTTTTATTTTGGTTTGAGATAGGCAGCACAGAAATGCAGTCTTTTACAAACATTCCTTGAGCACATATCCCCTGGGTGCTAACTAGGTGTCATTGTTCTAGATGTGGGGAATCCACTGATACCTGAAACACATTCTCTAATTTTACTGGGAACTTATCAGAACTTCTGGCATTTTTTGGCAGGTTCTTTGCATCTGGTCTCACCTCCTTATTTTTAATATTTATAAACCATGCTCATCAGGATGTCAGTAGAGAAGAAATGAAAGTAACTGAGAAACCCTGCCAAGAGAGACCAAATCGCAAAGTGAACTAAAAATATCTTGACTACAAGGATAGAAAGTGAACTTGAGGTGTTCTTGAGGCAGCAAAAATAAGTATTGTGACAAAATCCAGGCTTTACCTCAGTGTCAGATAATCAATGGACTAGAGATTTCACTGTGTTCCCCACAACCCTGTTAAGAAATCAAGACCATGTGCTTTGTCTATAATCCTGGAATCTGCCCAGAACATGAGCTCATAAATATGTTAGCTTAAGTAAAGTTTATGATAATATAGACGATGAATCATCTTCCTCTTTGGAAAAGCATATACTCTCTAACTCAGGATTTCTGGAGTCCCTCCAGAAATCTACATGACTTTTGCCCTATTTTCTTTAGGTCTTGATTCAAATGTCACCTTATAAGAGAGCCCTTTTTTGACAACACTCTCCCACCCCCAACTATCCCTTTTCTGCTTCTCAAACTCTATTTTCCTTTATGTTACTTGTTATGGCCTGATATGTGTTTACTATTGTCTGTCTTCGTTATTAGACTGTAAGCACCATGAGGGCGTAACTTGTTGTTTACCTCTCTGCCCCCTCAAATAGCATCTGACACACATAGGTGACACTACCCAGTTGTTGAGTGGGTAACATGAGGCTGTCGGGTATTGTTAGTTCTTTATCCTAGGCTTACACAGGGTCAGCATCACCATTATCACTGTCTTCCACCTTCATATCTTGTCCTGCTGGAAATCTTCAGAGACAATAATGTGTATGGAAATGTCATCTCCTATGATAGCAATGCCTTCTTCTAGAATACTACCTGAAAGACCTGCCTGCAGCTGTTTTACAGATATATATATATATATACACACACACACACACACACATCACTCTAAAATAATGATGAAGGAGCCTGAGGTGGGGGCACCCAAGATGGTTGAATAGGAACAGCTCCAGCCTCCAGCTCCCAGTGTGAGCAACACAGAAGACGGGTAATTTCTGCATTTTCAACTGAGGTACCCGGTTCCTCTCACTGGGGCGTGTCCAACAGTCCATGCTGGTCCACGGGTGCAGCCCAACCAGCGAGAGCTGAAGCAGGCGAGGCATCACCTCACCTGGGAAGTGCAAGGGGGAAGGGAATTCCTTTTCCTAGCCAAGGGAAATGGAGACACACAACACCTGGAAAATCTGGTAACTCCTACCCTAATACAGCGCTTTCCCAAGGGTCTTAGCAGACGGCACACCAGGAGATTATATCCCACACCTGGCCTGGAGGGTCCCATGCCCACAGAGCCTCCTTCTTTGCTAGCACAGCAGTCTGAGATCTAACTGCAAGGTGACAGCGAGGCTGGGGTAGGGGTGCCCCCCATTGCTGAGGCTTAAGTAGGCAAACAAAGCCGCCTGGAAGCTCCAATTGGGTGGAGCCCACCACCGCTCTAGAAGGCCTGCCTGCATCTGTAGACTCCACCTCTGGGGACAGGGCATAGCTAAACAAAAAGCAGCAGAAACCTCTGCAGATGTAAAAGTCCCTGTCTGACAGCTTTGAAGAGAGCAGTGGTTCTCCCAACACGGAGGTTGAGATCTGAGAACAGACAGACTGCCTGCTCAAGTGGGTCCCTGATCCCTGAGTAGCCTAACTGGAAGACATCCCCCACTAGGTGCAGACCAACACCTCACACCTCACACCACTGGGTACACCCCTGAGTCTAAGCTTCCAGAGCAAGAATCAGACAGCAACACTCGCTGTTCAACAATATTCTATCTTCTGCAGCCTCCACAGCTGATACCCAAGCAAACAGGGTCTGGAGTGGACCTCAAGCAAACTCCAACAGACCTACAGCTGAGGGTCTTGACTGTTAGAAGGAAAACTAACAAACAGGAAGGACACCTACACCAAAACCCCATCAGTACACCACCATCGTCGAAGACCAAAGGCACGTAAAACCACAAAGATGGGGAAAAAGCAGTGCAGAAAAGCTGGAAATTCAAAAAATCAGACCGCATCTCCCCCTCCAAAGGAACGCAGCTCATCACCAGCAACAGAACAAAGCTGAAAGGAGAATGACTTTAACGAGTTGAGAAAAGAAGGCTTTGGGCCATCAGACTTCTCAGAGTTAAAGGAGGAACTATGTAACCAGCGCAAATAAACTAAAAACCTTGAAAAAAGAATGGATGAATGGATAACTAGAATAATCAATGCAGAGAAGACTTTAAAAGAACTGATAGAGATGAAAACCATGACACGAGAACTACATGACAAATGCACAAGCTTCAGTAACCAACTCGATCAACTGGAAGAAAGAGTAACAGTGATTGAAGATCAAATGAATGAAATGAAGTGAGAAGAGAAGTATAGAGAAAAAAGAGTAAAAAGAAATGAACAAAGCCTCCAAGAAATATGGGATTATGTGAAAAGACCAAATCTACGTCTGATTGGGGTGCCTGAAAGTGACGGAGAAAATGGAACCAATTTGGAAAACACTCTGCAGGATATCATCCAGGAGAACTTCCCCAACCTAGTAAGGCAGGCCAACATTCAAATTCAGGAAATACAGAGAACGCCACAAAGATACTCCTCGAGAAGAGCAACTCCAAGACACATCATTGTCAGATTCACCAAAGTTGAAATGAAGGAAAAAATGTTAACGGCAGCCAGAGAGAAAGGTCAGGTTACCCACAAAGGGAAGCCCATCAGACTCACAGCAGATCTCTCGGCAGAAACTCTACAAGCCAGAAGAGAGTGGGGGCCAATATTCAACATTCTTAAAGAAAAGAAATTTCAACCCAGAATTTCATATCCAGCCAAACTAAGTTTCATAAGCGAAGGAGAAATTAAATCCTTTACAGACAAGCAAATGCTTAGAGATTTTGTCATCACCAGGCCTGCCCTACAAGAGCTCCTGAAGGAAGCACTAAGCATGGAAAGGAACAACCAGTACCAGCCATTGCAAAAACATACCAAAATGTAAAGTCCATTGATGCTAGGAAGAAACTGCATCAACTAATGAGCAAAATAACCAGCTAATATCATAATGACAGGATCAAGTTCACATATAACAATATTAACCTTAAATGTAAATGGACTAAATGGTCTAATTAAGAGACACAGACAGGCAAATTGGATAAAGAGTGAAGACCCATCAGTTTGCTGTATTCAGGAGACCCATCTCACATGCAGAGACACATGCATGTGTCTCTCAACATAAAGACTGTAGATTGCTCAACATAAAGCAATCTACCAAGCAAGGAAAACAAGGAGGAAGATCTACCAAGCAAATGGAAAACAAAAAAAAGCAGGGGTCGCAATCCTAGTCTCGGATAAAACAAACTTTAAGCCATCAAAGATCAAAAGAGACAAAGAAGGCCATTACATAATGGTAAAGGGATCAATTCATCAGGAAGAGCTAACTATCCTAAATATATATGCACTCAATACAGGAGCACCCAGATTCATAAAGCAAGTCCTTAGAGACTTACAAAGAGACTTAGACTCCCATACAGTAATAACGGGAGACTTTAACACCCCACTGTCAACATTAGACAGAACAACGAGACAGAAAGTTAACAAGGATATCCAGGAATTGAACTCAACTCTGCACTAAGCGGACCTAATAGACATCTACAGAACTCTCCACCCCAAATCAACAGAATATACATTCTTCTCCAAACCACATCACACTTATTCCAAAATTGACCACATAGTTGGAAGTAAAGCACTCTTCAGCAAAGGTGAAAGAATAGAAATTATAACAAACTGTCTCTCAGACTACAGTGCAATTAAACTAGAACTCAAGACTAAGAAACTCAATCAAAACCGCTCAACTACATGGAAACTGAACAACCTTCTCCTGGATGACTACTGGGTACATAACAAAATGAAGGCAGAAGTAAAGATGTTCTTTGAAACCAATGAGAACAAAGATACAACATACCAGAATCTCTGGGACACATTTCAAGCAGAGTGTCGAGGGAAATTTATAGCACTAAATGCCCACAAGAGAAAGCAGGAAAGATCTAAAATTGACACCCTAACATCACAATTAAAAGAACTAGAGAAGCAAGAGCAAACGCACTCAAAAGCTAGCAGAAGGCAAGAAATAACTAAGATCAGAGCAGAACTCAAGGAGATAGAGACACAAAAACCCCTCCAAAAAATCAATGAATCCAGGAGCTGGTTTTTTGAAAAGATCAACAAAATTGATAGACTGCTAGCAAGACTATTAAAGAAGAAAAGAGAAGAATCAAATAGACGCAATAAAAAATGATAAAGGGGATGTCACCACCAACCCCACAGAAATACAAACTACCATCAGAGAATACTATAAACAGCTCTACGCAAATAAACTAGAAACCCTAGAAGAAATGGATAATTTCCTGGACACTTACACTCTTCCAAGACTAAACCAGGAAGAAATTGAATCCCTGAATAGACCAATACAGGCTCTGAAATTGAGGCAATAATTAATAGCCTACCAACCAAAAACAAGTCCAGGACCAGACAGATTCACAGCCAAATGCTACCAGAGATACAAGGAGGAACTAGTACCATTCCTTCTGAAACTATTCCAATCAATAGAAAAAGAGGGAATCCTCCCTGACTCATTTTATGATGCTAACATCATCCTGATACCAAAGCCTGGCAGAGACACAACAAAAACAGAATTTTAGACCAATATCCCTGATCAGCATTGCTGCAAAAATCCTCAATAAAATACTGGCAAATTGGATCCAGCAGCACATCCAAAAGCTTATCTGCCATGATGAAGTGGGCTTCCTCCCTGGGATGCAAGGCTGCTTCAACATACACAAATCAATAAACGTAATCCAGCATATAAACAGAACCAAAGACAAAAACCACATGATTATCTCAATAGATCAGAAAAGACCTTTGACAAAATTCGACAGCCCTTCATGCTAAAAACTCTCAGTAAATTCGGTATTGATGGAACGTATCTCAAAATAATAAGAACTATTTATGACAAACCCATAGCCAATATCATACTGAATGGGCAAAAACTGGAAGCATTCCCTTTGAAAACTGGCACAAGACAGGGATGCCCTCGCTCACCATGCCTATTCAACATAGTGTTGGAAGTTCTGGCTAGGGCAATCAGGCAAGTGGAAGAAATCAAGGGTATTCAGTTAGGAAAAGGAGAAGTCAAATTGTCCCTGTTTGCAGATGACATGATTGTATATTTAGAAAACCCCATCATCTCATCCCAGAATCTCCTTAAGCTGATAAGCAACTTCAGCAAAGTCTCAGGATACAAAATCAATGTGCAAAAATCACAAGCATTCTTATATACCAGTAACAGACAAACAGAGAGCCAAATCATGACTGAACTTCCATTCACAATAGCTTCAAAGAGAATAAAACACCTAGGAATCCAACTTCCAAGAGACGTAAAGGACCTCTTCAAGGAGAACAACAAACCACTGCTCAGTGAAATAAAAGAGGACACAAACAAATGGAAGAACATACCACGCTCATGGATAGGAAGAATCAATATTGTAAAAATGGCCTACTGCCCAAGGTAATTTCTAGATTCAATGCCATCCCCATTAAACTACCAATGACTTTCTTCACAGAATTGGAAAAAACTGCTTTAAAGTTCAAATGGAAACAAAAAAGACCCCGCATTGCCAAGACAATCCTAAGTCAAAAGAACAAAGCTGGAGGCATCATGCTACCTGACTTCAAACTATACTACAAGGCTACAGTAACCAAAACAGCATGGTACTGGTACCAAAACAGAGATATAGACCAATGGAACAGAACAGAGCCCTCAGAAATAATACCACACATCTACAGCCATCTGATCTTTGACAAACCTTACAAAAACAAGAAATGGGGAAAGGATTCCCTATTTAATAAATGGTGCTGGGAAAATTGGCTAGCCATAAGTAGAAAGCTGAAACTGGATCCTTTCCTTACTCCTTATTTGAAAATTAATTCAAGATGGATTAAAGACTTAATTGTTAGGCCTAAAACCATAAGGACCATTCAGGACATAAGCATGGGCAAGGACTTCATGTCTAAAACACCAAAAGCAACGGCAACAAAAGCCAAAATTGACAAATGGGATCTCATTAAACTAAAGAGCTTCTGCACAGCAAAAGAAACTACCATCAGAGTGAACAGGCAACCTACAGAACAGGAGAAAATTTTTGCAATCTACTCATCTGACAAAGGGCTAATATCCAGAACCTACAAAGAACTCAATCAAATTTACCAGAAAAAAACAAACAACCCCATCCAAAAGTGGGCAAAGGATATGAACAGACACTTCTCAAAAAAAGACATTCATACAGCCAACGGACACATGAAAAAATGCTCGTCATCACTCACCATCAGAGAAATGTAAATCAAAACCACAATAAGATACCATCTCACACCAGTTAGAATGGCAATTTAAAAAATCAGGAAACAACAGGTGCTGGAGAGGATGTGGAGAAATAGGAACACTTTTACACTGTTGGTGGGACTGTAAACTAGTTCAGCCATTGTGGAAAACAGTGTGGCAATTCCTCAAGGATCTAGAACTAGAAATACCATTTGACCCAGCCATCCCATTGCTGGGTATATACCCAAAGGACTATAAATCATGTTGCTATAACGACACATGCACACATATGTTTATTGCGACACTATTCACAATAGCAAAGACTTGGAATCAACCCAAATGTCCATCAGTGACAAACTGGATTAGGAAAATGTGGCACATATACACCATGAAATACTATGCAACCATATAAAAGATGAGTTTGTGTCCTTTGTAGGGACATGGATGCAGCTGGAAACCATCATTCTCAGCAAACTATCACAAGAACAGAAAACGAAACACTGCATGTTCTCACTCATAGGTGGGAATTGAACAATGAGATCACTTGGACACAGGAAGGGGAACATCACACACTGGGGCCTAATGTGGGGAGGGGAGAGCAGGGAGTGATAGCATTAGGAGATATACCTAATGTAAATGACGAGTTAATGGGTGCAGCGCACCAACATGGCACATGTATGCATATGTAACCAACCTGCACGTTGTGCACATGTACCCTAGAACTTAAAGTATAATAAAAATAAATAAATAAATAAAATAATGATGAAAAGTACAGTAAATACATAAGCCCAGTAACATAGTAGTTTATTATCATTGTCAAGTATTATGTACTGTACATAATTGTATGTGTTATACTTTTATATGGCTGAACATGCAGTAGGTTTACCTAAACCAGCATCACCACAAACACATGAGTAATGCGTTGTACTGTGATGCTATAACAGTTATGACATCAGTAGGCTATAGGAATTTTTCAGCTCTATTTATAATCCTCTGAAACCATGGTCATATATGCGGATCATCTCTGACTGAAACGTCGTTATGTGGCACCTGAATGTTTAACTTTCATGAGAGATTCTGATAACCAGGGGAACACTGAGGTGATATAATTTAATCCAAAAAAGTAGATGTTTCAAAGAAGATTTTGTATTGGGTAAACAAATGGTTACTGTTTGGCTTTTTGGAATTTCATACATAGCTCAAGAATCTCCGTTGCCAACTTCATGGTCTCCTTAGTGGTACAGAGATCTCAGCAGGGAAACTCAGAAGTGAGCACAACACACTTATTTAATGGGTAAGGAAACCTAAGACCAGGGCAAATCGAGTGACTTTCTCAAGGTCCCACCTCTTGTGGTGAAACTTCATTCGGGGGGTCTTCTGAATCCTAGGCTAGTGTAATGTTTACTGGCTCACAAGGACCACCATCACTGAGTTGAGCACCAGGTTCAGTATTTCTCAAATGTGCTCTGGGGACCATCTGCTTCAGAATCTTCTGGAGGGTTCTGCTGGAAAGATAGCCTCTCAGCCCTGTGGATTCAGAACTTCTGAGAATGGCTCTGCATCTAAAGAGTTCCCCAAGTGTGTCTTACACATTCTTATGCCTGGAGAACCTATGACACAATAAGTGCAAGGATTCTTGATTCTCCTCCATGGAAAAAACAAAAAATTAGTCATATCTCCAAACTATATGAGTACATATCTATTGAGAACCTGGACCAACAGTTTTTCTCGGGGAGGGACACTGGTCAATATTAAAATCAGGTTAGTTTTACCATCAAGTTGGATGATATGAGCTATTTTGAACTTTTGGGCTTAAATCTAACTAGTTCATTAATTTCTGCCACAAAATTTTTACAGTGCAAGTTGCCAGGAATTCAGAGATAACTGAGACAACCCCATTGCAGTTGGGGGAGACAAATATATAGTTTCACAGGGCTACAAAAAGCCCCGAAGGGCCTGTCTTGTCTCCACGTGAGACCTCAGAACCACGTAATGCAACCAACTAAGGCCAGGTGTGTATAATAAGCCACATTCCTAAATGTCTTTGAATAATTCTGGACATCTCTCTAAGTCCACCAAATAGTCTCAGTGTTCACACAAAGAATAGTGAGGAGATCTGTTTATTCTCAGAGTTAGTGGACAAAGCAAATACTCTATTAGATGTTGTTACTATTATTATTGTTATTATTTTCAGGACCTACACGCAGCCCCTTGTTGCCATAATCACTATCCAATCACACTGCCCTTTTCCTTTATTATAATAAATTTCTCCCACTCTTCATCATCTTTGAGGATGAATCATACAGTTCATCAGCATCTTACTTCCTGACATACAACCCTGAAATTGAACAATTCAAAAAACTTCCCAGAAATGACTTTGTGGGATTTTAATCTAATTCTCTGAATGGTGAAAACTCTTTAAGACATTTTTCAAAGGCTAGGCTTTTGAATATTTTATATCATGGAAACTGTCTTAGGAAAGAGTTGGGGACTTAAGGTCACAAAAAATGAGAAAAATTATACTTGAGAAAACCTTGTAAACTAGAACTTCTTGGAAGAATATTAATATGTTATTTTTCTCCATCTTAAAATTTCCTCAGGCATGTGCTGAATGAGCCTACTTCATGGTTGCAGTTTTGTTGTTCTTTCTACGTTGTTTTGCAGTTCTCCCTGTGGCCATCATATTGATTTTAACACTGTGGTCATCATTATAGGAAAATGGAGGCATTAATAACTTGGTCTCTATGGACAGATTGTAATAGAAAACCTTATAAATAATTGCCCACTAATGGGAAAATTGAAAATATGCACTGTATTATAATGGTCATAATGTAATCATTAAAATTATAATTATGTGACAATGAAAGAACTCATTATGCATTAGTTTATCTTTACATAATGCTAATAGCTAATGAAAGTGTGACAATTAGATCTAATTAAGTTTAACAACATTTCTGCACTTCTCGTAAATGGGCTATGTTTTGCTAGAAATTGTATATGTGGAGACATTAGTGATGCCGATGTCCATCTCATATGAGTTTTGAAATGTAACCATCAGTCCTATGAAGAACCTTAACTTTATAATGCCTTTTTGTTAAATGAACTGGAAGTATGAGTCCTTACTAAGAGTAGCTTTATAAAAAGGTTTCTTGGATTGTGTCATATTTTAGTTAAAAATAACAATTAGTCCTTCCTCTCCTACTAATCTTCGCATATATATTTGTGTGTGTGTGTGTGTGTGTGTGTGTGTATGTATGTATGTACTTGACTCATCTGTGTTTTGTTTTTAACAATAGAATTGTTATACTGAATTCTCAAGTTAGAGGTTTGATTGATTGATGACAATGAATGGAGTAGATGTTGGTTTCTTGTCATAGATTATGGTAGATAACGGTCTGCCATTTCCTATCTGTATGATCTAGGTCAAGTGTAAACTCTCTGTGCTTCAGTTTTCTCATGTATAAACTAGTATCTCTACTTTTTTAGAATTAAACTAGAAATTTATAAATCTCTTAGCCTGGGCATGGCATATGGTTCTAGTATTTACTATTATTATTAGGAATTATTTTATATCTATATTATAATATTGAGAATAATTCCAGCTAGTATCATTTTTCCTCCACTGACATTTTATTGCACATTTAGATAATCATCCAGACTTTTCTTTTTCCCTCATTTAGAGAAATCATCACATACATCATATTGAAAACAGTATAGGGGACTTCAATATGTGTTCAACACATTCTTCAGAAGAGAGTTTTAAGACTCTTGAGCACTGGAAGACATTGGCCAAGTCACCAGGGTTTCCAACTGCTCAGGTTTCACTTACAGAGTGATAGACTATGAGCTCAACTGTGAATGACTCTTGGCCACTGTCGTCAGTCTTGGATCATTAGGAAGCCTCAGAAAACAGACAGTTCAAGTAAATACAGGTAGAAATTGGCAAACTCAGTCACTTGCTACTATGCTTCCAAAAAGCCATGATACTGGTCTTTACTTTTCTACCATTCCTTTTATTAATATATGTTCAGTGCAAATGAACCATTCTCTCCCCAAGAGGACTCATTCACTTCCGTAAGTCAACCATCACTGCTACATCTTGTCTCCATCTTTGATATCACTTCTAAACATTGGTCTCTAAAGCTAGGTTGGCCTTTAGGCATTTTCTGTGTGAAATTCAGTCTGTTTAAATCTGACTCATCTTTCCTAACCGAAATTTAATTGAGTTACCAAGTCCACAGTCACTTACTTCAAAATATTCTTTGTTTATATGCTTTATTTCTATCTCTAGGCTCTCATTGTCTCATGTCTAGACTATAAAAATAGTCTCCATCTATTCTCACTGCTTTCCATCTTTTGCCCTTCAATCTGCATTTTGTACTTCCACCAGATTAATCTTCCTAAATCACTTTGACATTCCATTCATCTACCCACAAAACTTTAATGGTTCTTCATTGCCTTTAGTTTCTTTTATCTGGCATTGTTGTCCTTCAAAGAATTTTGTCCAGCAATTTTTCTAAGTTTGTTGCCAACTAGTCCCTACAGATGTTCTCTAGCCCAACCAAACTGGTCTGCTCATTATCTCCAGATACACATTCTGAGCTTTGCATATTTGCTGACCCTGTTTCCCAGTTGAAATGCCATTCCTTTTCTACTCCTGTCATATAAATCATTTAAGGCATAGCTTAGGAGTTGACTTTTTCCATGCAACTCTCTCTGACAGCCCCATTTATCCCTCCCTCCTATGAATTCCTCAAGCATTTATTTTTCTTGCCCTGTATCTTGCACTTGTACAGGTTGGTTTGGCTGCTTCTTACCTTTTATGTATAGTTCTGGCTGGCCAATGGGATTGGCAATATTGGAAGCCCCTCAAGGCTGTTTTTTCATATCTCTGTGCAGAGTTCTCAGTGTATCTCAGGTTCTCAGAGTTCTCAGGTCCTTAACAAATACTTTTTGATGAAAATGTCAATTTCATAAGCACTTGAAGATAGTACTAAAAAGTCTTCTTGTCACTTGGTTCTGCCTGAAGCTGATTTCGTACTTACAAAGTAATGTTTTCTGAGCCTCCTGCTTATAGAAATCTTGTAAAGCCACTTGGTAGAATGAAGCATGATGCCCTCTACCCTGAACTCAAAGACCTTTTTAGGAAAGTATTATTTTAGCTGAGAGTTTAAGGGAGAGGACAGACACATTTCTGTGATACAGAGATGAGCATCACAGCCCTGGCAGCCACCCTTCTCTTGCTGAGAACAGCTATTTCAAACACCTATTTTAGAAGGGCCCTTACTTTCCTTAGGGCTGCTAAGAGCAGGTTCTGGGTCACCTGTGGCTGCTGCTGCTTAGAGAACCCCAGAAACAAAAGCAGGTGAACACTGGGTATGCTTGCCTCAACTTTGCCACTAACTAGTTAAGTTTGGGAAGCCAGCTCACTTCCAACAGTCTCAGATGCTTTATCTCCTCTGCCCTAAAGTGGGTGAAGAGCTCCAGAATTAAAATTTGATAACTTTTATTTTATTTTTAAATCAAAGGTAGCTGAAAATTGAATTTTGATTAAAAAAATAAAATTCAACACAAATCCACCTGAATTTTGTAGCTCTTCATTTCATAGATGCAAATCTATCACAAATTATCATTCTTTCTTTCTATCTCTCAGTTCCTCTGTCTCTCTCATACACATGCACACATATACACAAAATATCCTATAAAATGAATTTTTACCAGAAATCTCTTTCATGCTGGTTCTCCTCTATATAGAAAGAGCTACAAATGAAATGGAACATGGGAATAGAACAAGAAGCCTATTCTCTTTTAAAATGCTTTATTTGTTTTTTATTTGTGAAGTCTGAAGTTTTGAAGACTTAATACACCCCTGCCCCCGCATACACTGTCTTCCGCATTATTAACATCCCCCCAACAAGAGTGGTACATTTGTAGCAACTGATGAACCTGCACTGACACATCATTATCCCCCAGAGTCCACAACCTACATTAGACATCACTCTTGATGTTGTACATTCGATGGGTTTATACAAATGTATAAGGACATGTATCCACCATTATAATGCAGAGTAGTTTCACTGTCATAAATGTCTCCTCTGCTCTGTCTGTTCGTCCCTCTCTCTCCCATAATCCCTGACAACCAAAGATCTTTTTACTATCCCATTGTTTTGCCTTTTCTAGAATGTCATATACTTGGAATCATACAGTATGAATCCTTTTCAGACTAGATTCTATTACTTAGTAATATTACACTCCTTTAAAGTTCTTACTTATTACACCCATTTAAAGTTCTTCCATGACGTTTCATGTCTTGATAGCTCATTTGTTTTTAGTGCTGAATAATATTCCATTGTCTGAATTGTACCACAGTTTGTTTATCCATTCATCTACTGAAGGACATCTTGGTTGTTTCCAAGTTTTGTCAGTTATGGATAGAGTTGCCATAAATATCTGTGTGCAGGTTTTTGTGTGCATGTAAGTTTTCAACTTGTTTGGGCAAAAAATTTTTATTTTATACACTGAAAAATTCTGACTGAAATATGGAGCTAAGTTGCCTTTATTGCCTTTTTTTTCTTTTCTTTTTTTTTTTTTTTTGAGATAGAATCTCACTCTGTTGCCCAGGCTGGAATGCAGTGGCACAGTCACGGCTCACTGCAGCCTTGACCTCCTGGGCTCAAGGGATCCTCCCTCCTTAGCCATCCAAATAGCTGGAAATATAGGCGTGTGCCACCATGCCCAGCAAATTTTAAAATTTTTTTGTAGAGATGTTGCCTAGGCTGGTCTTGAACTTCTGGGCTTAAGTGATCCCCCCACGTCGACTTCCCAAGAGTGCTGGGATTACAGATGTGAGCCACCACGCCCAGCCTACTTTTATATTCTCTTACTTACCTTTTGGGAGTTAGGGATATTGGATATAACTTGAAGTCTTTTTCCTTCATTTGTACCATCAAAAGATGTTTTGGTGTTCAATGAAAATTGTTTCAAAAGGAATTTGGCAGTCCCCAAGCTTCTACAGGCGGTTTTGAGGATGAAATATGGGGGCATCTCCATTCTCATTATATTGGTTTCTCCTTGTGACAAAAACCTTTTGCCACCCCGCCTGCTTCCCCCCTTGTGCTCTGTCTTTTCTCTCCTCTTTCTTTCTGCTGCCTACTCACTCTGTTTTCTCTGTATCTCTCTTTGTTCTTTCTCAGAGCTCTTGCCTCTGACACGCTTTTCAGTGCCATCATTTTTTGAGAGAGCCTGATTTGATCACTGTCTTTTCTCTCTCCTTTGAAAGCTTTTTCTGTTCTGTGTATTTCCTAGATTGCTGGTGATACTTGTCATTCTGGTTAGATTTTGTTCCTGTTTTGATTTCATTTTTCCATAAGATTTTTGTTTGGTTGATTTTTTTAACTGTAAGGAAAAAGGAGATATTTTTTACTTGCATTCCACTTTTCTTTCTGTTGTGCTCTGTAATATGAGTGTGCAATATGTTCTAAAGTCCAAAAGGATAGTTAACACAGTGGGTGGTGGGGCTATGCATAATTTCTGCCTTCTTTCTTATAGCATTCTGTTTTCTGAAATTGTTTCATGGTGCATATGTACACATAATAAGAAAGAAAAAGCAATGAAACGATTTCTATTTTGACAAGGAAAAAAATCTTAATGAGAGTCTGGCTTTGGGTCTTGCCTCTAGCTCTCCACGAAACCTTTTTCTTGTCTGTCTTCACCACCAAGCGTAACCACAATGGCTGGCTGAGCTGGAGATGGACAGCAGTCTGTGGGGATTGTGGAAGTGATCCGATGGTTAGCTGGAACCTACCAAACTGCAAGTCATGGGTCACTTCTGTTGATTCCCCAAGGCTAGGCTCTTACTGTCAATTGTTACTAAAGGGAAAAAAATGCAGAGAAATAGCACTGACTGCCTTATGAAATTTAGTGCCCTTTGTTCAATATGACAATTAGTTTTGAAAGCTGCTGATGATAGCAGACAGGGGTGATACGTGATAATGCTTATTCATTATGGTACCATCACACTGTGATTGCAGAGTTTACTTTTTATCTATTTATTCATTCATTTATTTATTTTAGCATTCTTATTGATTGCTCTTATTGATTACTGCATGCTCATTTAAGTTGCATGACAAATGCTGCTATTTGCTTACTCCTCACAGAAGGCTTTGAAAAGCAAACCATGGTGGGTCACCCAGAAACCAAGGTGGCAGGGCACTGAATAAAATGCAGGCCCCCATATTTCTTCCAACTGGTGTAATCATAAACATGGGTTAGCTCCTTTCTAAGGTGGCAGGAATCAAAGACAGAGGTAATAAACTTTGGCCAGAGAGGAGGCCCATTTTTACATGCTTGTAAAGTTGTTTTTACATGCTTGTACAATAGAGTGTGTAAATTCATAGTCCATTGTGAACATAGGCATGGTATTTCACGACTATAAACTTTCATGTTTTAAGCCCTTTGGTCTGTCAGGCTAAACTAAATATAAGCCCCTGTCCTAAAGAATCAAGCTCACATAGTATGACAAATCAGCATTTTATTTATTTGTGCTAAAAGCATTTATTGAACAGCTGTGTGCTAAAAATCCTGCAACAAGGAGTAACATTGAAATTTCCTTAAAGACCTTCTTCTATTGAGGAATGTAGACATATTAACAAATAAATACAAAGTCAGATTATAAAAAAGTATTTTAAAAGACGTAGCTATTTACAGGCTAGAGTAGAGGGAGAGGTTAAAGTTAAAAAGTTAAACTATTTTTTATTGTCATATGAACAAAAGTATCTTCATGTTGAATTAACTACAATTAGCTGATATATGTATGCAACTGCTTATTATGAGCTGTCACTAGAAGATGACTTTTTACTGCCTTTTTTTTTTTTTTTTTTTGAGACAGGGTTTCACTTTGTCACCCAGGCTGGAATGCAGTGGCAGGATCTTGGGTCACTGCAACCTCCGCCTCCCAGATTCAAGCAATTCTTCTGCCTCAGCCTCCTGAGTAGCTGGGACTATAGGCATGCATCACGAGGCCCAGCTAATTTTTGTGTGTTTAGCAGAGACGGGGTTTCACCATGTTGGCCAGGCTGGTCTCAAACCTCAGGTGATCCACCCACCTTTGCCTCCCAATGTGCTGGCATTATAAGCGTGAGCCACTGTGCCTGGCCACCATTTTATATTTTGATAATTCATATTTAGTACTCTCAGTCACTTAGTTCCTCAACATCTGAGTTTCTTTATCTATAAAGTTGACTTAAACATCTATGTATTCAATATTCAAAAAGTATATTGGTTAGGAATATTTTAAAATATACATCAAAGAAGTAACTGTGGAATCTAAAATCAGTTTGAGAATACATATAAAATTAAAGGTATTACAATTATTATTAGCTTATATGTGGGGAAAACAAATGATTAATATATGCATGTTATGAAAGAAAAATTGATGAAGTAAATATGTACATGTGGCAAATGGTGAGAATAATCCAGTGTCTCCTCTTTCAGAAATAAGGAATATTCTTTTTCATTGGCTAGAGCAAAAGTTAAAGAAAGTTTTAAAGACTTGATATTCCTGTATTTGGATAGATCATAGATAATCAGTGTCCCAAATGCTGAGTAAACAATTGAATAATACATCTAAAAATGTGACGTGTATTATGCTGAGACCCTGCTAGTGCTCTCCCTGAATAATGTTATTTGGGCAGAGCTAAAATGACTTAACTATAGTTCCCCTAAAATTAATGTTTTTTTTCTTTCTGAAAAAGTGGTTTGCGTAGGATTTAGACAATATTTCAGCGTGACTTCAAAATAATAATAAGTTTGGTGTATTCATGGTTGCATTGGTAAATTCGTTTCAGCTGATAAATATCTATGGCTCATAGAGAATAGCAATCAACAACAAACCTATTCCCTTATGCTTCAATCTTTTCGTTTTTAATTTTTTTTTTAATTTTTTATTTCCATAGGTTTTTGGGGAACAGGTGGTATTTGGTTACATGAGTAAGTTCTTTAATGGTGATTTGTGAGATTTTGGTGCACCCATTACCCAAACAGTACACACTGCACCCAATTTGTAGCCTTTTATTCCTCACTCCCTTCCCACCCTTTCCCCTTGAGTTACTTCACTCTTCTCTAAAACTCTTTAATATGGAGTAAAAGTCAAAATTACTTTTTTCATTTTTAAAACATCTTTTAATAAAATTTGTGATCCAATCTCTTTTGTATTAAAGCATTCGAATGCAAAAAGTATACATTTTATGTCAACATGCAATTTCCTAAACTCACTTAAGCTCAAACTGCTAATAATCAAATGAGACCGAGTTCTAGGATAGATTAAAGGACAGCTGACTGAGGAAGGCAGTAATTCCTAAAGGACCTGAAAGTTCATCAGAATATGACATTTAGGAAACTGCTGGTCATTAAGGTGTTAGGTTGTGAATTTGAGCCTAAATGGATGCTACTTTCTTTTAGAATGAATTACCAGGTGGTTATTGAGGTATACTGAGTCAGAATTTTTCAATTTAATGAGCGCTGTGTGACACTTAAGAAATCAAGACCAACATTTTTATTTTTTACCTGTTTGTGGTGCATCAGCCATTATTTCATACATTAAATATTGGAAATAAGATCTTAACCAAAAATACAGATCTTAACCAGAAACGTAAATGTTAGGGCTTTTTAAAAGCATTTAATGAATCCTCAGTTTTGTACCAGGTGCCATGCCAATTATTTTTCTTACATTATATAATTAATTCTTACAATAATTTTTCCTTCATGAGGAAAAATATCCTCCCTCCCCTCACAAGGAATTGAGATATAGTGATGCTGTCTTGAATGCTGGGTAAATAACTGAATAAAGTCACATTATGTAGAGTCCAAACTTAGCTTCATTTAAGATAGATTCAACACATTTGGGGATTTGTTTTTTAAGTTGTTCTCATTTTGAAAACTGACATAACTGTAATGTCATCATCATTTTTAGGAAATGAACCTTGGCATATCCTAGGAATTTTATTTTCAATCTCCAATCCAGGTGGCATTCTGGAAAGTAGACTGTTGCTCTGACCAGACATTCAGCCTGGGTGAGCTTTGCTGTACACTCAGCTGAGCTACTTGTTTAAGGGTTTTTAAAACTCCTGGGTTGACAATAATAAGCGTGACTCCCCTCTGTGTACCTGTGATCAACTGAATGTACAATATTACAAAATAAGCAGCGTCTTCTTGGTTTCTTTGTTCTGTTTTTTTCCTTAAGTCTTCACATCCTTAAAGGAAATGTATTTTATAAAATTAAGTCTGAATGAGAAAGCAAAGCCCCATCTAACAGAAGAGATCGTGTTCTTGGAAGATGATTTCTTCATCTCAGCTTCCTCAGGTCTCTCGAGATGCTTATTCATAGCCCTCCTATGGAAACACAGGATTCTCAATGTGAGCAGCTCTGTTAGGTTTCATGTCATTGCCTCTCAGCAACCCTGTTCAGTAAGATTTTCAACGTCTGATTGTTCTTACAATCAAATGTGCTTTCCCGATGTCCAAGGTAAATTTGCTTTCTGATAAATATAACATTCGTTGGTGCCCAATGAAGTCTTTTTTTTTTTTAACTTGTCAAAGTACTTAGTACAGAAAAATAGCTATAATTCTTTTATTTTTTTTTATTTATTTATTTTTTTTTTGAGGTGGAGTCTCGCTCTGTCAC
Organism: Theropithecus gelada; assembly: GCF_003255815.1. Classification (NCBI taxonomy): domain Eukaryota; kingdom Metazoa; phylum Chordata; class Mammalia; order Primates; family Cercopithecidae; genus Theropithecus; species Theropithecus gelada. The sequence continues at coordinate 104,435,044 of NC_037668.1, forward strand.
CAGGCTAGAGTGCAGTGACGCAATCTTGGCTCACTGCAACCTCCACCTCCTGAGTTCAAGCAATTCTCCTGCCTCAGCCTCCTGAGTACCTGGGACTACAGACACATGCCACTACGCCCAGCTAATGTTTTTATTTTTAGTAGAATGTGGGTTTCACTATGTTGGCCAGGATGGTCTCGATCTGTTGACCTCGTGATCTGCCTTCCTCAGCCTCCCAAAGTTCTGAGATTACAGGCGTGAGCCACCGTGCCTGGCCAAAATAGCTATCATTCTATATTAATAATGATATTAATCATTTTCATTTGGAACTTTTTTCAATTTTGCATTTTCTCAATTTCTTAAGATTGATTCTAAGAAATTACTTGGTAAATAACAGGTTCTCAGCAAGTTTTGAAAATTAATGTCAAAATAAAAAGAACTCAACACTCCAGGTATACAGAAGGATTCATTTAAACTTGTTTTTTCTAAGATGATCAATCTTCTACATTTTTAGGTGAAATAAGATGCTATAAAACAACATATTCTGACTCTTTAATAAATTACTTAATTGTATTTAATTCCTAGAAACCTCTTCAACATCCTTGTATGAGATTCACATCTGTAGGCTCTGCCTTTCTTATATAAGGTAGGATAAAATCTTTTTATTCTTTCTCTTCCATTCTTTCTTCTCCTTTTATATCTTTTAGCACCTTGCGCTATAATATAAGAACATTTTAAGCTTCTCTTCTTGCCTTTATGCTCCTGCGTACGTTTTATTTTACCTATAATTCCAGTTCCCATCTCACCTCCTCAGTACCCCTCCACTGAGCCAAATCCAGTGTTTCCTTGATGCTCAGAAATGGCACCTCCTCCACAAACCCTCCCTGCTATGCCCACATCTAGGCAGAATACTTCCATCTTTCCGCAGGGCCATCACCTTTCTGGAGTACTGGACAGGATAGTTATGAAAACAAATGGTTTTTAAGTCAAATGGTTATTTGACCTCCTGACCAGCTAGAATGTGAGCTTTCTGAAGAACAAGGGGCAGTTTTATTCTTTTTGTGTCTGCAACACCATGCTCAATACATATTAATTTGGAAGTGAGAAAAGTGATACTGTGATGAGTTAAAGTTCTCGTTGTTCACTTTTTCTTCTTTGAAATAAGGACTCAATTGTTCATTGCTGCGTATCTTTCTTGAAGCCTGTGTAGATGTTGAGATGCTGTGTTTGAAAATGTCTGAAGATTTTTCCATGATAATGTGGAGACTCTCCACCTAAACTGTTGTCCAGGATAAGTGATCTCCAAGGGAGGGCATGAAATGCCACATATCACTGGCTTCCCTGTGACAGCTGCGGGAGGAACACCCTGGAGTAATGATGCAGTGAAGAGTCTTTGCCAAAGAGTTACTGTCAAAACTGAACTAAGCTTTTCCAAGAGGCTTTTAACTCTCCCTAATACGTATGGCTTAAAATAAAACGTGATGTATACAAATGAAAAAAGGAAGTTTGTTCAAAAATATTTGGGGCTTTAAAAAGCTATGCTTTATGTTTTCAATTTAGGAGTGTGTAAGGCCTTTGGCTATTGCTGCAGGTTGAAGAATGTGCTTTAACAAAAGTATACCAGCTCAGAAACCATTTCTGTCCTCTCATCTGCCCACTTTCCTTTCTGTTCAGGTGACACTCAACCCATTTTGGCAACCAACTAAAGATACAATAGCATACACCGTGTTAGGAAAATCTGTAGAAAATGTAGCTGCAGTTTTCTTATTTGGGTTCATGCAGTTAGTAAACATTAGTTAAGCACAGACTGAATGTAAAGTACAGTGCTGGGCAGTGAGGACTGAAGGGCAAATGAGATAAGGAGCTTGTCACACACCAGACTGAGCAAGTAGCAAAATGGCAGTATAAACAAGAGTCTACACTAGAAAAGACAGCAGAATTTGTTCTGACTGAGCAGAAGCAGCTTCCACTTACCATCAGTGTCACTTTGTACACATTAACCTCTATATGCCTCACTTTTCTCTTTCATCAGTAGAGATGATAATACTACCTCATAGGATTGTAGTAAAGATTAACTTAGTTTTTATGTTGTTATAAACATGTTTACATATGTTACATGTAGTAAAGATTTAATTATTTTCTATGTTCAAACAGACCCTGACATCTAGCATGCGCACAAGAGAATGTAATTATATTTCGCTTTAGAAAAGATATTGTGGAATTTTTGCAAGGCAAATGGGAAAGAACTTCCTAGGCAGAGGCCAATAGCCTGAGTAAAGACACAAAGCATGAAAGTATGAAGTGTGCTGAAGGAGTTCAGTGTTGGTAAAAATTTCTTTTAATGGAAAAGAGTGGAGAGATGTTCTAGAAATAGACTTAGGTGCCATCAGAAAGGGCATATGTGTCAGATCAAGAATTTGTGACCCTAATGTTTACATTTTCAAAAAGTGAGCCTTGTGGCCAAAAAAATGGAGTTTTGTGAAAGAATGTAGCCATGGAGCTCAGTTACTAACTGCTTATTATAATAGCCCAAGTTGGAGATGGTGGGGCCAGAATGGGGACATACTGTCCATGGGGATGACAACATAAACTAGGATTTGAAAGCAGAGATTATGCCAAGGGCAAAACATCCACTGCAGGTGTATCCTTTCCCTTTTCTAGAAAATAGAATTGTATTTTGTAGAATCTTTTTGTTCTTCATCAAACTCTGTTTTTAGACTTTTACCTTAGAACCACCCAAGAACATTATAGCCTCATAAACTATAAATGACTAATTTTATGACTCACTATTTAAAGTAAATGGAAATTTTAAACTTGTTTTTATTATGAGAGTCCCTGTCTGGCAATAATTGAACAGAGAAGACAAGATAAAAAACAGATTTTTCTTCAGGATGTACTAAGTAGAAACAACAACTTAGAGGCTGGGCGCGGTGACTCACGCCTATAATCTCAGCATTTTGGGAGGCCAAGGTGGGTGGATCACCTGAGGTCAGGAGTTCGAGACCAGCCTGGCCAACATGGTAAAACCCTGTCTCTACTAAAAATACAAAAATTAGCTGGGCATGGTGACGCATGCCTGTAGTCCCAGCTACTTGGGAGGCTGAAGCAGGAGAATCACTTGAACTTGGGAGGCAGCGGTTACGGTGAGCTGAGATCATGCCACTGCACTCCAGCCTGGATGACAGAGTGAGACTACGTCTCAAAAAAAGAAAAAAAAATGCAACATAGACACTGAACTTTAAGGAAATGTGATATAATATGGACTTGCTCAACACAAACTATTGAAAAATGAAATGTGTGTAGTTATAATTGTTATTGTAATGATCATAAATATCATTTACCGAGCCCTTACTATATGTCAAGGATATATTACTTATGTAACATGTAGTTTATTACCTACATTATCTCATTTTGTCATCTCAATAATCCTATGAGGCAGGTATAATTATCATCTTCATTTTACAATAAGGCAAGTGAACCTCAGAAAGATTATGAGACTTGCTTAAGCTAGCAGAGGAAGGAACTATAGGAAAAAAATGTGATCAAGGCAGAATTCCAACCCAGATCTGATTTTTTTTTCATTTTTAATTTTTATGGAGATGTAGTAGATGTACATATTTATGGGGTACATGAGATGTTTTGATTCAGGAATGCAATGTAACATAATTACAGCATGATGCATAGGGTATCCATCCCCTCAAGCATTTATCCCTTGTGTTACAAATAATCCAATTACAATCTTTTAGTTATTTTAATATGTATAATTAAATTACTGACTATAGTCACCCTTTATTCTATCAAACAGTAGGTCTTAATCATTATTTCTGTTTTTTTGTACCCATTAACCATCCCCACCCCCCCCCCCACACCCTTCCACCAGATCTGATTTTAGAGTCCACACACTTACCTGTCCTGCACTGAGAGCACCCAAAAACATTAGCATCAAATCTGGTTCTTTCTCTGGCCCAGCTCCCTGAGGACACATTTTAAAAGGATAAGCTCCTTTGATGTCAGTCGCAATCTTCAAAGGCATTTTAATATCTCTAAACAATGTGTGGAAGGTCTGTCATGCAGGAATTTATCAGAGCCTTTGTGAGCTTATTTATATTCATCCACTGTAATAAATACTAGTGTGCAGGTGCATGGGGCAAGTAGTGCAACCGAGTGAGAAAAGAACTCAGAAACATATGAGAGGCTGAGACCTTGAATTGTGTGTCCTGAGTGAGGTAAATTTATCTCAGTTGCAGTTTCCCCTTCCAAAAAATGAGTTTATGTCCATTCCCCTTTATAATTCAGTGATTAGCCAACTCTAAATTTGCCACCTGAAGTGAATCTACAGAAATTCTCCATTCCAGATTGATTCATTCTTCTACCCCAGTTGTCTCCCCCATCATGTAAGGGCTACACACTAATTTTCACATTTCCACAAGCAAAACACAAAGGTAAACCTGATGCCTCCCAAGTAATACAATATCTGCTATCACCAAACATAAATGATTTTCTGATTTTGCACTCTTTGAGAATCTCTACATCACTGTTTGCTTTCATTAGCACAACAGTTCAGAGTTGATTATACTAATTTTACTTTGTACACATCCTAGTGGCAATGTATTTGTGCTGTGATATAATTCATTTCATGATTTAGTGAGTCATGATGTGAACTAAGGAAAAAAGTATTAGGTACTTCTTTTTCTCAATCAACCAAGAACACATCCTACTTTTTCCATCTGTTCCCAGCAACAGATGTGTTATTTGACAAGAACCCACTGATTTGTACCCCGCCTGGCATATTAGGCTCATACCACTGAACAACAAGGTACCTGACTTAGTGGGTACCTTGGCATAGTCCCTTTTAGGACCCTTCTTTTGGTTTTCATTAACAGAATGTTATTGCCAATCAGAATATGTATTTTGTAATGGAATTTAAGATTCAGAGATTTGAGTAGAAACAACTTAGCTATTCCTCCTCCATAAGACTCCTGCTGAATATAGCCCTCATATTCTCACACATAGGACTGATAAGGAAGATCAAAATGGTCTCCTACTGTGTTTAAAATTTTTACTTTTCACTCTTTAAATTGCTGGCTTTTTGTAACTTCCTTCTGTGGTTTCTGACATCTACAGTTTCACAATTATGATTCTTCAAAATTTGTCTTCCTTGAAGTCTCCATTTTTGAAGTCTGGGAAGAGCACCAAACTTGGTTTCATTCCAGCACATTTAGTGATAGACTTCTTCTTCTGGAGTTTTGTTTTGTTTTGTTTCTTTTTTTAAACACAGGGTCTCACTCTGTCACCCGAGCTGGAGTGCAGTTGTGGTGGATCATAGCTCACAGCAGCCTCAATCTCTTGAGCTTAAGCCACCCTTCTACCTAAGCCTCACAAGTAGCTGGGACTACAGACATGAGACAACGTGTTAGCTGTGGATACACTTTTCAATAAGAATATCCCGGTATCTTGGCCAAACCAAAGCCAAAGGCAGACCTTTAATGAATTCAAACAGTTCTAGGGACAGCTTAAGATAAACAGTGTTATCCTACTTGGCCTTAAGGGTGAAGACACTATCGGTTTATTCAGCCCAGAGCTGGGAGGGGTCTACTTCGTGTCTGCAAAATGCTATTGCAGGGTCCAAGGCAGGATTTCTCAGAAGTGTTGACTGGGGCAGGGAACTTGTGGCCCTTCGTAATTCCTAAGCATCTTCCTCTTTTCCTATCCTGCCCTCATTAAGAATCCTGCACCAAATGCATTTGGCTAAAGTATGAAGGAGACTGTGATTCTGCTTTCTTGAAATTTTTCAAGTTCTTAAAGCACACAGTCTGAAGCTCTATAAAAATTATTTTATGATTTCAAAAGAAAATGATTTTAAAATTAAGATATTATGATAGAAAGTAACCTTCTAGTCTTGCCTTATGCATGACAAAGAACTCAAGTTCCCACCCGAGAGAGATGGTGAGAGTTGTACTTCACATAAATACGGTTTACTTTCACTGTCTAGGAGACTCTATAATGGGTACAATTTGGCATTCTAATAACTGTTAGTGCAAAAATTGTGTTTCCAATTATTTCTCAACCACATTTTCATTAGAGTGGTTGGAAGCAAGGTTTCAGGTAACTGGAACTGACCTCTTACTTCTCACAGAATTAGAAGCCAAGAAGTTGGCACCTTTCTAGAGATCAAGTTATAATTTATGACAGATTTGGTCAACTACCTGGCTTCACTGTGTCTACACTCTGAATTTCTCCTCTCCCAGTGAGAAAATTGATAGCCACTAGCATGGCAGTCGATCTTCCACATTCATCTCTCTAAAAGTGCACCAGACTATAGAGCCTCAGAGTTAGATTAAGGGATACTAGAAAATCCTTTCTCAATTTTCTGAGGCTGGAGTAAAGAAAATTTTTTGTGTACTCTACACGTGTTCTCGAATTCTCCCAGATGGCTCCGATAACACTTGTCTAGCCATTCACTTAACAATTTTCACTCAGTACCAATTCTGGACCTGACACTGTGCTAGCCGCAGAGTCCAGTAAACAACAGACAAGTTCATGAAACACTGTAATGAAACTGGAGAACTCATTTTGGTTTTGTCCTTAAGAAGCAAATTAAAACGTGAAAAAGAATAAATGAGAAACTAACTGGCCAACATGTAAGTAGATATTAGTTTTTCTGATGCTTCCTTAACATCCTAAACACCTAGGGATGTCCTTTCCATTTCAAACACCATTAAGTACCTAGGACAGTGTCTGGACTCTGGTAGGGAGCCACTGATGTAAGTCCTTCTCCACTTTCCATGGTTGCTTCTTCTCTGGAGAAGGGAACAGAGGAACAGCTTCTAACAGTGAGAAGAGTAACATTAAGGAACCTTCTTGGCTCTCTTGTAGCCAGATTGCAACTGTATGTTCTCTCCTTGTTAGACTAAGCCAGGACTCCCTTCCAAGGGCCCCAGGCTTACTCTGTACCCTCCCAGCCACCCCTAGCTTGGAAGATTTTGGTCATCAATCTCATTTCATATGCAATAACTTTCTCATTTGTCCATTTCCTTAGTCAAAAGCATATAAAAATGCCAAGCACAGTTGCTGATTTGTCTGAAATAACCAGTACTGACTAGAAAGTTCTAGTCTAAAGCAAGGAAACATTATGTTTGTGGTTAGTATATGCAACCTCATAATTGGTAAATCAAGAATTTCCATTAAGATTTGTCAGTAGTTTTACGACTTTGTGACAACTTCAGAGACTACTGAGAACCACTTGCAATGCAACTTGGGAGCGTCTCTACTAAGAAGACTTCCCTGACTCCTATGCTGGGCCAAGTGTATCCAAACACTCTGTGTATAACAGTCTTAGTGCTCTTGGAAGTGTAGTCACAGATCAGCAGTGGCAGCATCTAGCATCTCCTGGGTACATGATAGATACACAGATCCTCAGGTCTCACCCCAAATCTGCTAAATCAGAAACTGGGATGCAGACCTAAAATCTTTAAATATACCCTCAAAATGATTCTGATGCACACTCAAGTTTGAGAACCCCTGCATCCTATTAACAAATACATCATGTTGAAACTATTATGTATATATGTTGAACTGGAAGTTGTTTGAGAGCAGGGACCATATATTCACAGTATAAATACACTGTGTATGGGTGTGTGTTACAAAAGTGGAACCAAACAATATGTACTGTGACATGCTTTTATTTTCTTCCAGCAATATTTTGTGAAAATTCTTTATTTTGCATGCATATATTTTGTGATATGGTATATGAAGGCTGCATAGTATCTTACTGTGCCAGTTACATCAAAATTTCTTTAATCTTCTAGTACAGGACACCGTGAAGCTCTTTTTAAAACTAGCTTTTATTTTTTATGAAAATAATGCATGCATGTACTTAAAAATCTGTTTAAAGTAGCAGCCCACTCCACCCCTCATCACTTCTTATTCTTACTTCTAGCAGCAATCACTTCTTGTTCCTTTAGCTGATACTATTTATGCCCATGGTTCTAAATGACATACATATACTTCTGTGCCATTTCAATTTTAGACATTATCTATGAAATTCCTGTGATGGCAGTTGAGAATTTATCTTTCTTATGTCTCTCAACACCTTCTTCTTCAGTCTTCCCAATATAGCTTTATCAAATTTTTGGTTAAAGCAAAACTTCAGTGTTTATAACTGTATAAATATTATTCATTGTACAGCCAACAATATGGTATGGTTACATTTATTTTCTTGAAAATATTTTTTCCAGATAATATTGTTCCTTTTTCTAAATAAGCTTCTTTTTTTAACAACAGTTTTAAGTTCACAGCAAAACTGAAAGGAAAGTACAGCATTATCCCATTTACACTTATCCGCACATATATAGCCTCCCCCATTATCAACATCCATTACTAGAGTAGTATATTTGCTACAATTGATGAACCTACGTTGACACATCCTTATCACCCAGCATGCAAAGTGTATGTAGGCATTTACTCTTGGTGGTGTACTTCTTAAGGATTTGGACAAATGTGTGATCACATGTATCAATATTATAGCATCATAAAGAGTAGTTTCATTGTCCTAAAAAGTCTCTGTTCTGCCTATTCAGCCCTCCCTGTCACTAACCTCTGGCAACCACTGATCTTCTTACTATCTCCTTAGCTTTGCCTTTTCAAGAATGTCATACAGTTAGTTGGAGTCTGATATGGTTTGACTGTGTCCCCACCCAAATCTCATCTTGAATTCCCACGTGTTGCGGGAGGGACCCAGTGGGAGGTAATTGAATCATGGAAGCAGGTCTTTCCCATGCTGTTCTCATGATAGTAAACAAGTCTCATGAGATTTGATGGTTATAAAAATAGGAGTTTCCCTTCTCAAGCTTTTTCTTTGCCTGCTGCCATCCATGTAAGACTTGATTTGCTCCTCCTTGCCTTTCACCATGATTGTGAGGCCTCCCTAGCCACGTGGAACTATAAGTCCACTAAACCCTTTTTCCTGTATAAGTTACCTAGTCTTAAGTATGTCTTTATCAGCAACATGAAAATGAACTAATACAGTAAATTGGTACCAGTAGAGTGGGGCACTGCTGAAAAGATACCCAAAAATGTGGAAGCCACTTTGGAACTGGATAACAGGGAAGGCTGGATCAGTTTGGAGGGCTCAGAAGAAGACAGGAAAATGTCAGAAAATTTGGAACTTCCTAGAGACTTGTTTGACTAAAATGCTGATAAGTATATGGACAATTAAATCCAGGCTGAAGTGGGCTCAAATGGAGTTGAGGAACTTGTTGGGAACTGGACTGAAACAAAGATTGCTCTTGTTACATTTTAGCAAAGAGAGACACTTTGCCCCTGTCCTAGAAATTCGTGGAACTTTGAACTTGAGGGAGATGATTTAGGGTATCTGGCAGAAGACATTTCTAAGCAGCAAAGCATTCAAGAGGTGACTTGTGTGCTGTTAAAAACATTCCATTTTTAAAAGGGAAACAGCATAAAAGTTTGGAAAATTTGCAGCCTGACAATGCTGAAAATTGTCAGAAAATCCCATTTTCTGAGGAGAAACTGAAGCCCTGCGGAAATTTGCATAAGTAACAAGGAGCTGAATATTAATACCCAAGACAATGGGGAAAATGTCTCCAGGGCTTGTCGGAGGTCTTCACAGCAGCCCCACCCATCACAGGCCCAGTACGCTAGGAGGAGGAGATGGTTTTATGGGCCAGGCCCAGGATCCCCCTGCTCTGTGTAGCCTAGGGACATGGTACCCTGTGTTCCAGCTGCTCCAGCATGGCTAAAAAGGGCCAATGTACATCTTGGGCTGTTGATTCAGACAGTGGAAGCTGCAAGCCTTGGCAGCTTCCATGTGGTGTTGAGCCTGTGGGTGCACAGAAGTCAAGAATTGAGGTTGGGGAACCTCCACCTAGATTTCAGAGGATGTATGGAAACACCTGGATGCCCAGGCAGAAGTCTGCTGCAGGGGTGAGTCCCTCTTGGAGAACCTCTGCTAGGGTAGTGTGAAAGAACAATGTGGAGTCGGAGCCCCCACAGAGAGTCCTTACTGGGGCACCATCTAGTGGAGCTATGAGAAAAGTGCCACCATCCTCCAGACCCCAGAATGGTAGATCCACCTACAGTTTGCACCGTGTGCCTTGAAAAGCCACAGACACTTAATGCCAGCCAGTGCAAGCAGACGGGAGCGGGACTATACCCTGCAAAGTCACAGGGTGGAGCTATCCAAGACCATGGGAACCCACCTCTTGCATCAGCATGACCTGGTAGATGTAAGACATGAAGTCAAAGGAAATCATTTGGAGCTTTAAGATTTCACTGCCCTGCCGGGGACTTCCAAGGGGCCTTTAGCCCCTTGGTTTTGGCCAATTTCTCCTTTTGAATGGCTGTATTTACCCAATGCCTGTACCCCCATTGTATCTAGGAAGTAACTAACTTGCTTTTGATTTTACAGGCTCGTAGGCAGATGGGACTTGCCTTGTCTCAGATGACACGTTGGACTATGGACTTTTGAGTTAATGATGAAATAAGTTAAGACTTTGAGAGACTGTTGGGAAGGCACGATTAGTTTTGAAATGTGAGGATATGAAATTTGGGAGGGGCCAGAGGTGAAATGATATGGTTTGGCTCTGTGTCCCCACCCACATCTCATCTTGAATTACCAAATGTTGTGGGAGGAACCTGGTGGGAGGTAATTGAATCATGGGTGCAGGTCTTTCCCTGTGGGAGCACGGTTTCCCATGCTGTTCTGGTGATATTAAATAAGTCTCACAAGATCCAATGGTTTTAAAAAGGGGGCTTCACCTACAGAATATCTCTTTTTGCCTGCCACCATTCACATAAGACTTGCTCCTCCTTGCCTTACATAATAGTTATGAGGCCTCCCCAGCCATGTGGAACTTGTGGAACTCTAAGTTCATTAAAAGCTTTTTCCTGTATAAATTAGCCAGTCTTGGGTATGTCCATTTTTTTTTTTTTTTTTTGATGGAGCCGCACTCTGTTGCTCAGGTTGGAGTGCAGTGATGCAATCTCAGCACCACAACCTCTGCCTCCTGGGTTCAAGGGATTCTCCTGCCTCAGCCTCCTGTGTAGCTGGAACTACAGGCATGCGGCACCATGCTTGGCTAATTTTTGTCTTTTTAGTAGAGACAGGGTTTCACTATGTTGGCCAGGCTGGTCTCAAACTCCTGACCTTGTCATCTGTCTTCTTCAACCACCCAAAATGCTGAGATTATAGGTGTGAGCCACCACACCTGGCGGGTATGTATTTATCAGCAGTGTGAAAATGGACTAATGCAAACACACATGGTATGTTCAGTCTTTTCAGTTAGCTTGTTTCACTTAGTAATATGCATTTATGGTTTATCCAAGTCTTTTTATGCCTTGATTTATTGCTCATTTCTTTTTATCACTGAGCAATATTTCATTTTCTGAATGTACCAGCTTATCCATTCACATACTGAAGGACATCTTGGTTGCTTCCATGTTTTGGCAATTATGAATGCAGCTGCTTAAACATTCATGTGCAAAATTTTGTGTGGACATAGTTTTCAATTCATTTAGGTAAATACTAAAGAATACAATTGTGGGAGTATGTATAGCTTTAAAAGAAACCATCAGACTGTCTTTCAACATAGCTTTACAAGTTTGCATCCCTACCAGCAATGAATGAGAGTGCCTCTTACTCCACATCCTCACAAACATTTGATGTTGTTGATCTTCTAGATTTAAACAATTTTGATAGGCATGTAGTGATATTTCATTGTTACTTTAAATTGCAATGCCCTAATGCCATATGATTTAGAACGTCTTTTCATATGCTTATTTTTTCATATGTTTTCATATGCTTTTCATACTTTTCATATGCTTATTGTCATCTGAAATATCTGTGTATCTTAATTGGGTTGTTAACTTTTTATCATTGAGTTTTAATAGTTCCTTCGTATATTTTGGGTAACAGTCTTTTGTCAGATTGCCTTATTTATTTATTTATTCATTTATTTTAATTAATTTATTTGTTTTAATTTCAATAGGTTTTGGGGGAACAGGTGGTGTTTGGCCACATGAATAAGTTCTTCAGTGGTGATATCTAAGCTTTTGGTGCACCCATCACCCAAACAGTGTACACTGAACCAATGTGTAGTCTTTTATCCCTCACCCCCCTCCCACTCTTTCCCCTGAGTCCGCAAAGTTCATTGTATCATTCTTAGGCCTTTGCATCCTGGCATCCTCATAGCTTAGTTCCCACTTTCGAGTGAGAACATATGATATTGCATTTTCCCTTCCTGAGTTACTTCACTTAGAATAATGGTCTTCAGTTCCATCCAGGTTGCAGCAATTGCCGTTATTTAATTCCTTTTTATGACTAGTATTCTATTGTGTGTGTGTGTGTGTGTGTATGTGTGTTCATCACAATTTCTTTATCCAATTATTGATTGATGGGCATTTGGGCAGGTTCCATATTTTTGCAACTGTGAATTGTGATGTTATAAACATGCATGTGCAAGTATCTTTTTCATATAATGACTTCTTTTCCTCTGAGTACATATCCAGCAGTGGGATTGCTGGATCAAATGGTAGTTCTACTTTTAGTTCTTTAAGGAATTTCCATACTGTTTTCCAGTGTTTGTACTAGTTTACATTCCCACCAGTAGTGTAGAAGCGTTCCCTTTTGACCACATCCATGCCAACATGTAATATGTTTTGATTTTTTGATTACGGCCATTTTTGCAGGAGTAAGGTGGCATCGCAAAACCATACTGTGGTTTTCATTTGTATTTCCATGATCATTAGTGATTTTTAAAAATATGTTTGCTGTCCATTTACATATCTTCTTTTGAGAATTGTCTATTCATGTCTTTAGCCCACTTTTTGATGGGATTGTTTTTTTCTTGCTGATTTGAGTTCCTTGTAGATTCTGGATATTAGTCCCTTGTCAGATGTATAGATTGTGAAGATTTTCTCCCACTCTGCAGGTTGTCTGTTTACTGATTGTTTCTTTTTATGTGCCTTTTAGTTCAATTAAGTTGCATCTTTTTATCCTTGTTTTGTTGCATTTGCTTTGCATTCTTGGTCATGAAGTCTTTGCCTAAGCCAATGTCTAGAAGGGTTTTTCCAATGTTATCTTCTAGAATTTTTATGGTTTCAGGTCTTAGATTTAAATCCTTGAGCCATCTTAGTTGATTTTTGTAAAGTAAGAGATGAAGATCCAGTTTCATTCTTCCACATGTGGATTGCCAATTATCCCAGCATCATTTGTTGAATAGGGTGTCCTTTTTCCACTTCATTTTTGTTTGCTGTGTCAAAGATCAGTTGGATGTAAGTATTTGGCTTTATTTCTGGGTTCTATATTCTGTCCATTGGTCTATATGCCTATCTTTATACCAGTACTATGCTGTTTTGGTGACTATGGCCTTATAGTATAGTTTGAAGTCAGGTAATGTGATGTCTTCAGATTTGTTCTTTTTGCTTAGTCTTGCTTTGGCTATGAAGAGCTCTTTTTGGGTTCCACATGAATTTTAGGATTGTTTTTTCTAGTTTTGTGAAGAATGATGGTGGTATTTTTATGGGAATTGCATTGAATTTGCAGATTGCTTTTAGCAATATGGTCATTTTCACAATATTGATTCTACCCATCTGTATTAGTCCATTCTCATGCTGCTAAGAAAGACATACCTGAGACTGGGTAATTTATAAAGGAAAGAGGTTTAATGGATTCACAGTTTCACATGGCTGGGGAGGGCTCTCAATCATGGTGGTAGGTGAAGGAAGAGCAAAGGCATTTCTTACATGGCAGCAGGTAAGAGAGTGTGTGCAAGGGAACTGTCCTTATAAAGCCATCAGTTCTCATGAGACTTACTATCACAAGAACAGCAAGAAACCTGCCCCTGTGATACAGTTACCTCCCACTGGGTCCCTCCCAGGACACATGGGGATTAGGGGCACTATAATTCAAGATAAGTTTTGGGTGGGGGCACATCCAAATCATATCACCATCCATCAGAATGGAATGTGTTTCCATTTGTTTGTGTCATCTATAATTTTTTCCAGCAATGTTTTGTAGTTTTCTTTGAAGAGTTCTTTCACCTCCTTGGTTACGTATATTCCTAAGTTTATCTATTTATTTGAAGCTATTGTAAAAGGGGTTGAGTTCTTAATTTGATTCTCAGCTTAGTCACTGTTTGTGTATAGCAGAGCTACTGATTTGTGTACATTAATTTTGTATCCTGAAGCTTTGCTGAATTCATTTACCAGTTGCAGGAGCTTTTTGGATAAGTCTGTAGGGTTTTCTAGGTATACAATAACATCAGCAAACAGTGACAGTTTGACTTCCACTTTGCCAATTTGGATGCCCTTTAATTCTTTCTCTTATCTGATTGCCCTGGCTATGACTTCCAGTACTATGTTGAATAGAAGTGGTAAGAGTGGACATCCTTGTCTTCTTCCACTTTTCAAGGGAAATGCTTTCAACTTCTCCTTGTTAAGTATTGTGTTTGCTGCAGGTTTGTCATAGATGGTGATATGGTTTGGCTGTGTCTCCATTCAGATCTCATCTTGAATTTCCAAGTGTTGTGGGAAGGACCCAGTGGGAGGTAATTGAATCATGAGGGCAGGTCTTTTACATGCTGGTCTCATGATAGTGAATAAGTGTCACAAGATCTGATGGCTTTATAAGGTGGAGTCTCCCTGCACAAGCTCTGTCTTTGACTGCTGTCATCCATGTAAGATGTGACTTGCTCCTCCTTGCCTTCTGCCATGATTGTGAGGCCTCCCCAGCCATGAAAAACTGTAAGTCCATTAAATTCTTTTTCCAGTATAAATTACCCAGTCTCAGTGAAAAAAACAAATACAGATGGCTTTCATTGCATTAAGTTATATCCCTTCTATGCTGATTTTGCTGAGGGTTTTAATTATAAAAGGATGGTGAATTTTGTCAAATGCTTTTTCTGTGTCTATGGAGATGATCATGTGATTTTTGTTTTTATTTCTCAGTTTGTGGTGTATTACATTTATTAGCTTGTGAATGTTAAACCATCCCTGCATCACTGGTATGAAACCCACTTGATCATGGTGGATTGTCTTTTTGATACGCTATTGGATTCTGTTAGCTAATATTTTGTTACGGATATTTGCACCTATGTTCATCAGAGATATTGGTCTGTGGTTTTCTTTTTTATTTGTCATGTCATTTCCTAGTTTTGGTATTAGGGTGATACTGGCTTCATAGAATGACTTAGGGAGGATTCTCTCTTTCTCTATCTTGTGGCATAGTGTCAGTAGGATTGATACCAATTTTTCTTTGAGTGTCTGATAGAATTCAGCTGTGAATTCATCTGGTCCTGGACTCTATTTTGTTGCCAGTTGTTTGATTACCACTTCAATCTCACTGCCTATTATTTGTTCATTCAGAGTTTCCATTTATTCCTGGTTTAATCTAGAGGGCTTTTATCTTTCCAGAAATTTATCCTGTCCTCTAGGTTTTCTAGCTTATGCATATAAAAGTATTCATAGTAGCCTTGAATTATCTTTTGTATTTCCGTGGTGTCAGTTGTGATGTCTCTCGTTCCATTTCTAATTGAGCTTATTTGGATTTTCTGTTTTCTTTTCTTGGTTAATCTTGCTAGTGGTCTATCAATTTTATTTATCTTTTCAAAGAACCAGCTTTTTGTTTCATTTATTTTGTGTATTTTTAAATTTGTTTCAATTTCATTTAGTTCTGTTCAGATCTTGGTTATTTCCTTTCTTCTGCTGGGTTTGGGTTTGGTTTGTTATTGTTTCTCTAGTTCCTTGAGGTGTGACCTTGTATTGTCTGTTTGTGCTCTTTCAGACTTTTTGATGTAGGCATTTAGGGCTATGAATTTTCCTCTTGGCACCACCTTTACTATATCCCAGAGATTTTGACAGGTTTTGGCACTATTATCATTCAGTTCAAGGAATTTTTAAATTTCCATCTTGATTTCATTGTTGACACAAAAATCATTTGGGAGCAGGTTATTTAATTCCAATGTATTTGCATGGTTCTGAGGCTTCCTTTTGGAGTTGATTTCCAGTTTTATTCCACTGTGGTCTGAGACAGTGCTTGACATAATTTCAATTTTCTTAATTTTATTTCTTAAATTTATTGAGACTTGTTTTGTGGCCTGTCATATGGTCTGTCTTGGAGAATGTTCCATGTACTGATAAATAGAATGTATATTCTGTAGTTCTTGGGTAGAATGTTCTGTAAATATCTGTTAAGTTCATTTGTTCTAGGGTGTACGTTAAATCCATTGTTTCTTTGTTCACTTTCCATCTTGATGACCTGTCTAGTGCTGTCAGTGGAGTATTGAAGTCCTCCACTATTATTGTGTTACTGTCTATCTCGTTGCTTAGGTTTAGAAGTAACTGTTTTATAAATTTAGGAGCTCCAGTGTCA
Organism: Theropithecus gelada; assembly: GCF_003255815.1. Lineage (NCBI taxonomy): Eukaryota > Metazoa > Chordata > Mammalia > Primates > Cercopithecidae > Theropithecus > Theropithecus gelada. The sequence goes on from NC_037668.1 coordinate 104,451,413, forward strand.
GGTGCATATATACTTGAGATTGTGATATTTTTCTGTTGGACAAGTCATTTTATCATTATATAATGCCTCTCTTTGTATTTTTTAACTGCTGTTGCTTTAATATTTGTTTTGTCTGATATAAAACTAGCTATTCCTGCTTGCTTTTGGTGTTCATTTGTTTGGAATATCTTTTTCCACCCCTTTACCTCAAGTTTATGTGAGTCCTATGTGTCAGGTGAGTCTCTTGAAGACAGCAGATACTTGGTTGGTGAATTCTTATCCATTCTGCCATTCTTTATCTTTTATGTGGAACATTTAGGCTGTTTATAGTCAATGTTAGTATTGAGATGTGAGGTACTATTCTATTCATCTTGTTATTTGTTGTCTGAATATCTGGTGTTTTTTTAATTGAGTTTTTGTTTTATAGGTCCCATGAGATTTGTGCTTTAAGGAGGTTCTATTTTGGTGTGTTTTGAGGATTTGTTTCAAGATTTAGAGCTACTTTTAGCAGTCCTTATAGTGCTAGCTTGGTAGTACAAATTCTCTCAGCATTTGTTTGTCTGAAAAAGACTATATCTTTCCTTTATTTATGAAGCTTAGTTTCACAGGATGCAAAATTCTTGGCTGATAGTTGTTTTGTTTAAGGAGAGTGAAAATCGGGCCCCAATCCCTTCTAACTTGTAAGGATTCTGTTGAGAAATCTGTTGTTAATCTGATAGGCTTTCCTTTATAGGTTACCTTGTGCTTTTGCCTCACAGCTCTTAAGATTATTTCTTTCATCTTGACTTTAGATGTCCTGATGACTATGTGCCTAGACAATGATCTTTTTGTGATCAATTTCTCAGGTGTTCTTTTAAATTGGCCTTTTTAAATGAATTGTGCTAGTTTTCAGTGAGCAGTTTGAATGGAGTCTCTAATTCATTTTTAAGTTCTAGAAAGTTTTCTTGAATTATTTGCTTGATAATTTTCTCCTATGTATTTTTTTTTCAGTTCGTTTCCTGGAACTACTATTAGTTTTATATTAAATAGGAATTTGTTCTCTAGATTTCTTCATTTTTACAAATGTTCATCTCATTGTCCTTTTATTCTGCTTTTTGAGAGATTTACTTCAATATATCTTCCAATTATTTGACTTTTTAATACTCGTCTGTTAATTTTTTATCTTCAACACTCCTTTTGCATGTTCAGATTGTTTCTTTTTTATAACAACCTGTTCTTATTTTATGGATACAATATATTTTCTTATTTACATCTATCATTATTTTCTGTTTTCTGCATATATTGTGCACCCATATTTTTTTCTATTTCCTTGTTTTCTGTTTGTTTTGATATTTTGCTTTCATTTTGGACGTTTCCCTCAATTTATGATCATATTCTGTTGCTGATTCATATTTAAGAATAAAGCAAAAAATAAAGGCTGATTTTAAAATATGTTTGAGTGGAAGGTTTTATGTTCACTGCAGCTTGGTCTTGCTGAGCCAGCCCTTTTGGAGGATACCAATTTAGTATATGTAGGTTTTTCTTTAGAGAGACACTGAATTTTTTTCAGAAAACACCTCATACTCCCGCTTGGGAACATAACCCTAGCTTCCAGGAGGCTGAGGATCTCACCGTTTTGTGTATGGATTTGGGTCTTTCAGCTACAAGTTGAGAACTAATTCTCCATTGTGTCCATTGCTCTCTTTATTTCAAGTACTGACGGAAAAAGTCTTTTGCCTTCTCTCTGGGAGAGGACTACAGTTGCATGACTATTCTCTAGGTATTGACTTTAAACCAGTACTCCATTCCTCTTTTAACCCAGCATTTTGTTGTGCTTTTTAAGATATCCTGTACTCTTAATCTGACTTACTACTTCTATAAATGAAAATTGCCTGAATTTTCAGGGCTTGTTTACCCTTATACATAGAATGTCCACCTTCGGAATGAAAAGAATTATTTATGTAAAAATACTTTATGGCTAGGTGTGGTGGTTCACACCTGTAATCCCAGCACTTTGGGAGGCTGAGGTAGGCAGATCACTTGCGGTCAGGAGTTTGAAACCAGCCTGGCCAACATGGCAAACCCTGCCTCTACCAAAAATACAGAAGTTAGTCCACACCTGTAGTCCCAGGTACTCCAGAGACTGAGGCCGGAGAATTGCTTGAACACACGAGGATGAGGTTGCAGTGAGTCAAGATCACACCACTGCACTCCAGCCTGGGTGACAGAGCGAGACTCTGTCCCAAAAAGAAAAAAAACAAAAACAAAAACTTTGTGAACTAACTGTAAACCACAGTACAATTCTGCTATATGATTGTGACTTCTTTCTATGCCATTAGATGAGAAACTCATATATGACAGCTACACTGCTGCAGATTTATATGGTCCTTTTTTTCATTTTTCTTTCATTCTTTTCTTTTCTTTTTTTTTTTTTTAGACAGAGTCTCACTCTGTTGCCCAGGCTGGAGTGCAGTGGTGCAATCTCGGCTCGTTGTGACCTCCGCCTCCTGGGTTCAAGCGATTCTCCTGCCTCAGCATCCTAAGTAGCTAGGTTAACAGGCATGTGCCACCATGCTTGGCTAATAGATATTTCTTTTAAGTTTTATATAATCTTAAAAGTTCACATGGATCTTACATCTTGCTCCATAATTTATCTGTTTTAATGTAAAAATGATGTTCTTCAATCTTTTATCATGGAGCCAAACTGACAATTCAGGAACATATGTGTATTTCTTTTGGGATTTATGTGCCTCCCAGCATATTGGGAAATATCCTTAGCAGTTTATACACCCCTGTTTAAGTTTTATAGAAACAGTCTCTAAGCCATTAGTTCTGATAAATTTGGCTCCTTCCAATCCTTTGTTTTTAAACTTTCATTCAGGATGATCTGACAAATTAAATAGCACCCTTAAACAATAAGGCATCACTGCCTAGTATATAGAGAAATATGGAGATAGAATAGAATTGGCATGGTGGCTCACGCCTCTAATCCCAGCACTTTGGGAGGCCGAAGCAGGCAGATCATGAGGTCAGGAGATCGAGACCATCCTGGCTAACACAGTGAAACCCCGTCTCTACTAAAAATACAAAAAATTAGCCGGGCGTGGTGGTGGGCACCTGTAGTCCCAGCTACTCAGGATGCTGAGGCAGGAGAATGGTGTGAACCTGAGAGGCGGAGCTTGCAGTGAGCCAAGATCGCGCCACTGCACTCCAGCCTGGGCAACTGAGCAAGACTCCATCTCAAAAAAAAAAAAAAAAAAAAAAGTAGAATTGACTATGGGCTGTTGAGGGAGTAGTTTATTACAAATGTGTAAATCTACTTGCACCCTGTTATACAGAACAGTGAAAATTGCCAGGGGAATGGAGAAGAAAATTAGCAGTGTCTGCCTATTCTGGATATTTCACGTCAGTGGAATCATACAATAAGTGGACTTTGGGTCTAGATTCTTTCACTTAGCATGCATGATTTTTCAAAGTTTATTCGTGTTTTAGCAAATATCAGTACTTCATTCATTTTTATGACTGAATAATATTCCATTGTATGGATATAACTCATTTTGTTTTTTCAATCATCATTTAGTAGACGTTGGGATGATTTCTATCTTTTGGCTACTGTGAGTAGTGTTGTTATGCATATTCTTGTACAAGTTTTTACTTTAATACCTGTTTTCAGTTCTTTTGGGAATACCTAGGAGTAGAATTGATGGATCATATAGTAAGTCTATGTTTAATTTATTGAAGAGCTGTCAAATTGTTTCTGCAGTGATTGAATCATTTTATATTCCTACTAGCAACGTATGAAGGTTCAAATTTCTTCACATTCTTGCCAATCCTTGTTATTTTTCGTGTTTTTAAATAGCTGTACTAATCAGTGAGAGGCAGGATCTCATTGTGGTTTTTGTTTTCATTTTCCTAATGACTAATGACATTGAGCATTTTTTCATGTGCTTGTTGACCATTTATATATCTTTAGAGATATGTCAAGTCTTTTGCCCATGTTTAAATTGGGTCATTTGTCTTTGTGCCATGGTGTTTCAAGCATAAAACTATAGACAAAAGCTACTAGTTGGTCGTTTTATTGGAAATCACACAACTTGGGAAAGTCTCAAGGATAAATTTTGCTAAATTATTTGTCCACTATCACTATTCACTAAGAGGGTCCCTTCCCCTGTCTTTTCCTTTGATCATTGGTTATCCGGTTTCACCTGTCAAGAAACAAGCTGCCCTTTGATTGTGGATAATAAGTGAGACACTGCAGAATCAAGTCACACTGTTGCATCTGTAAAATTTCATCACTGTGTGTTTCCAGGAGTCAGCATTGCCATCAAAGTCAATTGCTGAATAACTCTGACTTCATTATTCTTTATTGGCTTTAACAATTGCTCTAAGCGGTAACATGATTATAACCCAAACCAGCAGCCTGTTATCTATCATTTATTTGATTTAATACATGGAAATAGATGTCTTTTAAAGAGCATTTTTTTTTTGCCACATTCTCTTCCAAAATCATTCTCAATGGAAACATTTAGCCTTATAACATGGAGGAATTCTTTTGTAAATCCAGTGACTATGTGGGAGACCAAGAATTTCTGATTTTAGTAAGTATTTTGGGTAAATATGCAAAGAGAAGATGGTGGCAGATTTTACAATGGTTGGTTTAGGCTTCTGTAGGCCTTGAGTAAGGTGAGTAGGAATAATGTCTGTGGTCATTTCATTTGAAGGGCCTATTTATTGAAGTCAATTCATAGTTCAAAAAGATCCAACTTAGAAAAGCCTGAGGCGGAAATGGAATCCTGGGAGTCCAGATTGGTCATTGTCTTATTTAATCTGATTCCACTTTATTCTCCTCACTGTGAAATTGTTCTTTATGATACTCTGTATCTACTGGTAGTTCATATCCTTCACAGAATCCTCTAACTATGCAAAACACATAGTGATCAGTTATCATTTGAATCTTAGTACAACTTTAATAAGCTGTGTTTTATATTTAAGTAGTTTCTCCCCCCGGTGGTTGCCCGTGGCAGACTTTGGAGTTTGATAGCTCTTCACTCCCCATTTTATACATCTCTAAGTAATTATACCCTGTGCCCCTAAGCCTCAAAAGCATCAAATTATTTAAAAACACACAATTAAACACTTCAGATGACAGTGTTAAAACTTCAGAAGAAGACACTCACTCTGGAAGAATGATGCTTTGTGCTGGAGCCTTTATATCAGCTCCTTCTTCTCCAGAGACTTCGGGCTGAAGTTTCTGTCTCAGCATGGGCATCTGCCATGCTTGTTACAGACGCAGGATGACCCATCCTCAAAAAGTCTATTAACTTGGGATACAATTTGCAAGGGAATTCTTGTCATCAGCTTTGAGGGAGGGGAAACAGAATGATATACCTGATGTTGACAGTAAGTGTTGTAGTCACAGTGACCACGTGTTATACTCCTGATGGTGTGCTAGGCTCCCTAGGTACATTGTTTTACTTAATCCTATTGAAACCCCACAAGGTGATTGTTATTACCCTTTCATTTTACAGATGGAAAAACGGGCTTAAGAGGCTGTTTGGTTAGTGAGATAGTAAAAAGCGCAGTAAGGATCCAGACCTAGGTGAACTGACCACAGTTCTGAAAAAGCAAGCTGGGCAGGGTCTTGATGGTGCCTAGCATGTCTTCAGCATGGTCTCCTCTGGGCAGTGTATCTGACTTTCCTAGTCAGCCTGACTACATGGCCTCCTGTTTCCTCGGCACCCTGTACATGCTGCTTCTGCAGCTGTTGTCATCGATATGGCAACTCCCTCCAAACTTGTTTCCATCCTCCCAGCCTGTAAACTTCTTGAGAGCAATGATGCTGTGTTGTTTACCTCTATATCATCAAGACTCAACACAGAGCAGGAGTTCAAAGTTTGTGGAATGAATGGTGGAATTAATGGTAAGGAAAGAAATGTGTACATAAGTGAATTAATAAGTTGTTTCCTGCTCTCCCCCCTCCAACTCTTAATATAAAATGGGCCCCGCCATTTTCATAAGTCCCTGGATAAATCATTCCATTGTTTCTCCCTTTACTTTGTTCAGTCCCCATAATTTCTTCTGTAGACTGCCTTGTGCATTCTTGTTTTCTACAGTTGGCACTTATCTGTGATCCAAGCCACATACAGCCTTTTACAAGTGTAAGATCCCACCCATTAGTAGGTCTTGAAATTAATTTTGAGGGTGGCAGCCAGCGTTTGTTTTAAAAGAAGGAAGAGACTAGGAAAGAATACAACGTCTCAGCATGCATGGCACATAGAAAGACACAGTATTTGTTTCAGATGGATAGATACATAGAGGACATATATGTATCACTAGCATTTGTTTGACCACAAGTCACACACTGGGACGTCATTTAGGACAGTGAAAGACACTTAGGCACATAGACACAGTATTTGTTTAAGATGGATATATAGGGCCAGGCGCGGTGGCTCATCCCTGTAATCCCAGCACTTTGGGAGGCCGAGGCAGGCGGATCACGAGGTCAGGAGATCGAAACCATCCTAGCTAACATGGTGAAATGCTGTCTCTACTAAAAATACAAAAAATTAGCTGGGTATGGTGGCAGGAGCCTGTAGTCCCAGCTACTTGGGAGGCTGAGGCAAGAGAATGGTGTGAACCCGGGAGGCGGAGCTTGCAGTGAGCCGAGATGGCGTCACTGCACTCCAGCCTGGGTGAAAAAGCAAGACTCCATCTCAGAAAAAAAAAAAAAAAGATGGATAGATAGAGGACATATAAGTATCACTAGCACTGATTAAATATCATACATGAAGGCATGTTTTAAGAAGGCCAAATGCCACAGGGATGCTCATTAGGGGAGCGTATTGCAACATGTTTGACCACTATCCACATTTTTAAAAATTGTACATTGTGACCAATTACATATCCACTTGTGTACCAGATTGCACTCTGAAGTATATTCCTTATTGTTTGAAAAACACGTCCTAAATGACATCCCAATATGTGACTTGTGGTCAAACACCCCTTGCCCTGCTAAAGCAGTTCCTAAAGTCTTATATTTTGTAAAAGCTATTATAAAACTATCACAAAGTTTAGAAAATTTAATCCCAGTGCAATTATTTTGATGATGTTAAAGTATAAATGGTGCAGAGAATTTTATAGAAAAAACACGTAGAAAGTTCTAAAAATTTGAATAGTGGGAGCTTCACTTTGAGTTTTGCAGAATTATTTTATTTTGTACTCGTCTTTAAATTTGCTTCTCCAAGTGTTCACCTAAAAGCCCTGCTGTTTTAGGTAAATTGTGGGGGCTCTATTTATATCAGTCAGTGGCATTCATGTAGGATTTCAACTTCAACTTGCTGTGAAGGAGCCAGACTTTGCTGTGGAACGCATTCATGTGCAGAGCTGCCTTGCACAGCTCATTGGAGATAAGACAGTTTTGACTTCACACGCCAAACTTTTGTCACTTTGTCTATTTTCATATTTCTCTATGACTCTGCAGAGCCAAGCATTTGATCGGTTGAGCAGCAAATTGAAAATGCTCTTCTTAAAAAATCTAATACTAAAGTGAATACCAAGCAATACTGCCTTTCCTGAAATAAATATTTGTTGAGTGCTTACTCTGAGCTATGCAATTGTTGTACCCCGGGGTTATAAAAAATGAATGAGATTCACTTTCTGCTCTCAAGAGTCTTCTGGTCGAGGAGCTTTCCTACCGAAGGGTTTAGATTCATCTTGCTTGGGTCTACAGGTAGACTGAAGATCCTTCATTTGCCCTCCCAACTCATTCTGGGCCTTTCCCCACCTTTGCCCTGTGAGGCTGGTCAATATGAGCTGCAATGGAGGGCTCCCTTGCTGTATGGCATCTGATTAGGTTTAACCAGTGAGAGCACTATCAAGAGCTAGAGGGAAGGAGAATAGAGAGGTTAGCATACGTGTTCTCCCAACTCCCTCCTTGCAGGGTCACCCAGGTTGGCTCTGTCCCTCTATTAAAAGTCACAGCTCCTTTCAGGTATCCTCTCCACACTGTTGTTTCTGTTTCCATGTTCTAGTGGCTGCCCCCTCCCCCAGCTTGCCCTTCTTTCCCCTATAGGGTACTGTGCCATCCCTCATGGTTTTGCTACATCCTCCTAAATCACACTTTTGGCACGGACTTAGTACCTCACTGAACACAACTTCACTCAACTTATTCTTTTAAGTTCTTTCAGAACTCTTGACTTATGCCTTAGCTAATTTTCTGCCATGATTTCAAAAGACTTACATATTTGTCCATGTTTCCAGGAAGCCATCTTATTAATCAATATAGAAAGTTATTTAAAACCACAACTTCTGGTTCCTACAAATATGTGTTAGCTCTATCAAACTGATACTCGGAAAGCTCAGTAACTATTTATGATTGTGGGTGATGTTGATCATGACCCATGAATAGGTCAAGCCTTCATTGTTAATTACCTAGTTCACTAGGCTTTGTTACAGGCTGGAGGTAGATATCCTGGGAGGAACAGTCTTGCAGAAGAGTAGGAGAACTTACCACTTTGCTGACAAGTTGACCACAGTCCCCAGTTTGTGAGTCCTATTTTAAGTGTTGCCGTCTGTTCTCAGAAAAGAATGAAAAAGGATGAGACAATCATTTAAGCCCCTGGCAGCGGCAATAGCTGAGTAGGTGGTCATTTATTCATTGCCTCTGTATATCAGGCATTCTACTTGACCAGCATCCCACTAGAATCGTTAAATTATCATTATATTTAACAATCACAATTACCCTACAAGGTCATTCTTAATTCCGTTTTATAGACAGAGAAGCTGGGGGTAAAAGAATGTAGATAACTTTCCTGGGGAAGCACAGCTGGTTATTTCCAGAGCTACAATTTGAACCCAGCTCCACCCAACTCAGAAGTGTTCCTCCCACTATTTCATCTCTCCAAATCTCTTTCTTTTTGCATTCAACGTTGCCAAAAGTCACATTTGGCATCAGGTTTGAGATTATTGAAACTTCATACTTCCTTTTTTCAAAATCAAGCATTCTATAAATTAAAAACAAAATCTGATTGCGATTCATCTCCTTCTCTGCCAGTGGAAACAGAGTAGAGGGCATGGAATTTGAGGGAAAAGGAGGAAGAATAAATGAACAGCATATTAGCAAAGGGCCGGGGGAACCCCCAAGTGACTAACAATCAAAAATAGAATTTTCTGCATGTCAGATACTGAGTCATTCGCTGTATGGCCCAATTAACCTTTCTTCTGATTCCGGATTTCAAACTTGTGTCCTTGGAGAACAAAAGGCTTACCGATTGCCTTGGCTGAGTCACTTCTGTGCAGTTTTAGAATAACCCTGCTTGCACATTATTCTGTTGGAAACAAGCATTTTCACACTAGGTTAAGGACTGGGATTAAAAGAAAAGAGAAAGCTAAGATGTCCATCTGAAAACTATCAGTGTCATCTCAATGAAAAGTTATGATGTTTTACTTCTCTGAAAAAGCTGAAGAAAGCAATCTGGCCAGTTATAAATTTAATTTATGAAAATAATACCACAGGCCTAAATCATCCAACACTGTAGCTACTGATTCTTCGTTCTAGTTCCTTGGGGAACAGTTGCTGTATTTGAGGTGGTATAACTACCGTTGTCTTACTTTATCATTTAAGTGTCATATTAGGCAAACACTGAGCACAGCTGAAGGGTTGCAAACTAACTAGGATAGAATGGGATAGTATTTTTCACTTATTTTTTTAAAATGTAACTGGTAGAAAGATTTTGCTGTTGGTGAGGGCTGATTCTTTTTCCTCATTATTTCTCCCTCCTTCTTTTATTTTCACCACAGTGTTGCATTTTCTTGGTTTTGTGTGAGGCATTAGGAAAGGATAAATCATGACGTTCTGGGTCTATGGTCTTTTTTAACCTCTGGGATTATTTTCTTTAACAGAATTGTTGGAAAGTTGGCTGTTACCTGACAGAAAATGAAACAACCAATTTTTCATCACGAGTTAAATAAACATTGAAAAATCAGCATTCTACAAGGACCATTAGCTTATGTATCACTGTAAAATGTTTTATGACTCTTGGTATAAAGGATGCTCATATAAAAATAAATTGTGTCATAACAAACATTTCTCCCAGTCATGGTTTGTAACAGCCTTAATCTCAAATAAATCTAGGTTGAACATTGTAGTCTCCAGAAAAACTGACCTTCAGTTTCAAATAGTTGGGTTAAATCATTGTGATGATGACACAGTCTCAGATATAAGGAGATACAAACTTGTATCAGCTCCCCAGATAATCTTTTATTTAGAAGAGGAGAGATGTCTCAATGAACTGAAATTGCTCTTGAGTGACCCATTTTATTTATATATCTGCTTATTCTGACTACCAGTTCACATACAGTGCCACAGAGAATCCTGCACATAGCTCCCTAGGGTTCCCGAGAGAGCAATCCATGGAAATACATAGATTAAAAACCATGAGCAATTGCCATTTTACATCTGTCAAATTAGAAAACATTTTTAAGTGCAATACTGCTGCTACAATGTTGTGAAGTGACTGGACTCATATCCTACTGGTAGCAATGTAATTGCTTTGAAAAGCATTTTGGCAATACATCAAGTGTTAATATACTTTGATACTACAATTACACTTCTGAGAATTTTGTGCAAGGAATAATTTAGAAGAATTCAAAAAGCTAAGATGTTCACTGCAGAATTTTTTATACTAGTGAACAGTTAGAAACAACTATGTACTCAACAATGGAGACTCTTAGTCAATTTTGAAAGTCTGTAATGGGTTATACACATTAAGTCTAATTGGCAATGTTTAAAATTTTGTGATATAGAGCTCAGTAAAAAGTACTAATTATAAGCATATAAAATTATTGCATATAGATAAGAAGCAAACTTTGCTAAAATTGTTCAGGTTTAGCTGTTAAATTATATTTTAGCTTTATAATTTTTATATTTAACAATAATTAAGATCTAAAAACTGCTTGACTGTGAAGATTAATATTAATGAAAAAAGTTTTTTATTGGAACTTTCCTTAAAATATTTTAGTTATTCAAGTACAAACCTTTGAGACCTGAAATTGTCAAGGATTTGGAGAATTGACATTTATACGATCGAATTTACAAAAAAGAAAATAACACAAATAAATGAACCAAAGAGAGAGACATTCTTCCCGAATAATGAAACTTCCCATTCTTGTTCTTTTGGGGATTTTTAACGTTGGCACTTGGAGTAAGAAGATCTCATTAGATAATTTAGAGAGAAGTCATTCATTTAACATGATGAAGCAGTGTAGCTTGTGGCCGTGAACCATGAAATGTCCTGATATGAGTGGAGTAAATAGGCTTTTTGGAAGGCGCTCTATCCCAAAGAACAATAGGACAGAAGAAAATGTGAATATGGGTGATCCATCCCTGCTACACTCGAATCAGATCTATAAACATCACATAGGGAAAAAAGAAAACCTTTGGAAATAACCTAAATGCCCAACAACTGGGGATTGGTTAAATAAAGCATGCTATGGTCAGATGATGAGTTATTAAGTAGGCATTGAGAGTAAAGTAGAAAAATATTAATATCAATCTGATTAAATGTCTACAGTAAAGTTACATGAAAAAGGCAGATAGAAATCATGCATACAATATTATAATTTTTATATATGCATTCATAGAAAAAAATTAAAAAGTTGTAAACTTATCAATAGTGGTTATCTGGATGTTGGAATAATAGACAATTCTCTATTCCTGTCCATATTCTTCAATTTTTTCTCCTATACTGTGCATTACTAAAATAATTGGGAGAAATTTTTTGCAATTTTTTTTCTTAAACTGTATGGGTACCCAAATACATAATCAATGAACTATTGTCTGAAGTAATTTTTAAAAATGGCAACATAGAAATTGCAATAAAATGAAATACTATTTTGACTGTATAAATGGAATAAAAGTCTAAAGCAGTACTCAGGTAAGGACGTTTCATTTTAATGTAATTCCACCAGTGAGTAGCTTGCATTTAAGTGCCAAATATTGGTATTTACGTATATGAAAGCTCTTCTTTACTCTCTCTTATATTTTCTTTTTTTTGCTAAAATTAGGGTGTCATATATACCAAAATCAATCAATTCTTCCTTCTCTCCTTCTTTTCTTTCTTTCTTCCATCCCCCTACCTCTCAATTCTGTAAAGATAGGCAAGTGAGTGAGGGAGGGTTTAGCTTAGTGTTTGCCCATATATAAAATGTTTTGAGTTCATAAAATCCTGAAAAAATTAAAGTAGCATACAGAAAACAGAAAAGAGCCCCACTTAGGTACTGATTAGCAACTCGACACAAACATTTCCTCTAAATACTTCAGTGTTTGTGATTTAAGTAGCTACTTGGGACACATTGAAGAGTCTGTTGTTAGCTTTCTGCATTCATATGATAAGAAACAAAGAATTCTTTAGGCTTGACCTTTGTAAATAGAAAATCCTGAAAACGAGAATGCTGTAATTTTTCTTTCTGAAGCTCAAGCATATATTGAAGGAGATTGGCCTCAAATCTGTCACCTTCTCATCACTAAATATGGCAGCCCTGAAGTTAATGAAATAATGCAAATGCTCAAGGCGGCCTTCACTCACTCCTTTCAATGCACTGGTAAATGGAGGATTTTAGTTAGGGGTTTGTTCTTGTTCTTACTCATTTTTTACCAAAAGATTTTGTCTTTGCTTGTAATACTTGAGGATCTACACTCCTATTATCTCAATTGAGGCTAAGGTACTATGGGATTCCCTGTCCAGAGTGTGATGGGCCAGTGTAATCATTATAAGGGATTTCAAATCAATATAATTAGGCAATAGCAAAAACTATGGAAATTTCTCCTCAACTTTTTATTGGTTTGGGGTAAATACTTATGAAGTGGAGGAAAGCAGGTAGGACATGTGAATGGAAGAAAGGAGGGGAAGAGGAAAATACTCTGAAGTCATGCAGCAAAAAAGTAATTTCTTTCCTTGACCACTGCACCTGTTGATGTGGACTCATTTGTTTTTTCTCCCTTGGTAGTTTAAAAGAGAAAGCCTCACCAAAGGGTAACCAATTGATTATTATAATATTATTAGCTGGATTAAAATAATGTTATTTGTGTAGAAAACAATTATTGCATATGTTTGTTTTAAATTCCTCTGATTGTGTGTTGTAATGGCTTAGCCTAGGAGTTAGCAAAAAATGATTTTTTTCTAACACAAGTCTGTTGTTGAAAGACTTCTTTTTCCCTAATTATTTATTGCTATCCTAACACAACACACATCCTCCTGTTTCCTCCTTCATGCCATCATCATTTACATTTTTGTTACCTCCTTGTGGATTTGTGGAACGATATCTAATAGTACAAAGCATAGCATTGCTCCAGGACCTAGCACAATGTTTTGCATGGCGTAGGTGTTTAGTAAATATTGAATGAATTAAATTCAGAACCCTGAGGGAGAAAAGTCACAAATTTATCAAGTAATTCACAAAGAGACATATCCCTGACAGCTAATCCAGTTAAATGTATTAAGGTAAGCTGAATCCAGAATATGTTTCAAATCATTTCTTAAAAGAGTTTTGTTACTGGCTGGAACACTTGTTTCTCAGTATGTTGATCGAACGTGACTTGAGCCAGAAAGATTCACAATAAATAACACCAGGAGGCTTATGAATGATGTATAAAGCCCACCAATCTAATGACAGGTAAGGCAGAGGTGAGCAGTTACTTTATTTCAGAGCAGCTAAAGTCTTGGCAATGTAATGCAACCATGGAAATAGTGAGTGGTTGTGACCGGTTTGTAGTAAACTTCTAGAATGAAACAAGCTTGAAATGTTCTGATGGATATTTGATCTTTTGTATTAATGGAGCCATTGCTTCAGATGAGCACAAATGAAAATGACCCCTCTCGCTCCTCTAGTATTTGCCCAGTGGTTACAAGGATCAGCTAAGTGCTATGTAGAGGATTAATCACTTTTTACTTGCAGTGAAAGTATACTTTTTTTGGTAACTAGCAATTCTAATACAGTAAACCTTAACTACTAAATAAATATCATTAGTATTATGACTATAATTGAACATCAAGATGTCACCATCTTGAAGAAAAGGGTGAAAGTTTACTTTCTGTTCCATATTGATACACCAGGGCCAACACTGCTGACTTGTTAACAATAATGATACAATTTTTTAAAATTTTTCCTGAATTTTCTTTCTAAAACCTAGGTTCTGCAACAGATTAATCACAGGATCTATTGCTTTGCCATTGGGTGTCTAGCACGGTGATTCTCTAAACTAACTTGATAGAAACATAGGTCATAATATTGTTGGGTGGAAATGAATCATAGCTTATGGTTGCAAAATATTCCACATGAAGCTAACGGATTGTAGACATCTGGGAATGGAAATGATATTGTAGATTGGCTAGCCAAAGACTGGGCTCTACTCCCACTGCATGTGTTTCTGTATATAAAAGCAATCGCTCATGCTTCTGTTTATTCATTAAATGAAGCTCTTATTTTATCAGGCAGGCTCCTTTTCAGTGGCAAGTTAAAAGAAGTTAGAAGAACCAAGAAGTGATGTCACAAACATGAAATACATTTTCTCCTGTGTTGTCTCCCTTTTCCAACAGCTTTTTTTCTCATGGCTCCCCAAATCCAATAGGGGAAAAAAATCAAGGACTTCTCTTCCCCAGGAGCTTGGATAAAAGCTCAAGGCTTGATCTCTTTAGTCCAAATTAGGTCACCTGTCCATCCCAAGAGGCCATCACTGAGGCCAGGAGTGTACCTGGGTCACAGTTCTGTACTGGAAGTAGGATTAGCTCCACATAAACTGGGTTGAGCACAGGGCAGGAATTCTTATGCAGAGGTGATTTTACCAGAAGTAGAAATCGGATGCTGTAAGCACATGACAGATATTCACTGCTTACTGGTAGCCAGGTCCTTTACAAATTGTTGATACAAAGATAAACATGACTTGATCTCTTTCCCTCTCTGAATCTCACCACTTGATCTTTGTTAAGGATATCCTGTGGTCAATTTCTCTTAAGTTATATTTCTAATCCCATCCTACCCTTCTTCAAAAATGTTTCTGATTCTTTATCATCTATTGATTAAAATATTGACTCCTGGGTTAACCTTTCTTCCAATCTACCTCTCAATCCTGGCAAAAGTGACTGATTACATATCCTTGGATTTTCCTGCCTCTGCGACTACCCTGGAATGTCTTCCTCCATGCTAATCACTGATCATCTGAATACCGTTAAGGTGCAGTTCGGATACTGTATTCATAAAACACTCACTGATTTCCTTCATCTACTGTCTATAGCACTTAACATGAACCTATCTTAAAGTACTTACTGTTTGTTTAACAAGTACTTGTCAAACGCTTACTATATTCTTATTGCTTTTCTAAGTGCTTAAAAATATGTTTTTCTACTTTGTATCATTGTTCATAGTGCTCTTGTCTTTTTTTCCCAGTAAGCAATAAGCTCACTGAAGCTGGGATTCTTAAAGGCAATGAGTTACCTACCCACAGTTGGCAAACAACATATTTCTAATGGATGAATATGTGTTAATCCAATTTGCACATTTATTGAACACTAGCACTTCAAACATAAGAGAGTAGGGCCCTATTTTCTTTCAAATCTCTCTCTGCACATAGTATGGTGAAATATATGTGTCGGGCAGTCAATAAACATTTGCTAGTCCTCTAAATGTGATAGAAATTTTAAATATCCAAATATTTAAGAATGAGTCTTTTCCTTTTGTTTTATATTCTTCAATCTTTAGGCGTCATTTTGGAAACATCTTGTCATTTTGCTCTTCCTAACAACTTTTACAAGAATGTCTAAGTTCTACTTTCTAACTTGAGTAGAATTTGGGTCACTTTTTTTTTTTTTTTAACAACAGGGACTTTTTTCAGCAATTGCAAATGCCAATGCTGTTGAGCCATTGCTAAAATATTGGGTTTTATAAAGTGCTTCTAAGGGCCAAAGGGCTTTGCAGGCTCATGGTCTGTGCGGGTGGTCCTGAGTTGAAGCATCCGTGGCCCTAGCAAACATGACATTTAAGGGGGTAAGCATTGATTTGTAGGGTCACTTCAAGTACAATTGAGCATCTTGCCTTCATTTGTGAGTTTGTTATTTGAAATGACTGACATTTTAGGTGTTTCCATGTAGAAATTTTGTCTAAAATATGTAAAGCATAAATGGGTAAAAGAAAAGATTCATTTACTTGATCTCATCCATGCTGGACAAGAATAAGGCTTCTCTGCTGTCTTTCTACTGTGAACAAGAGATGGGAAAGCTTTCTCTCTTTTTTTTCTTTTCTCTTCCTTTCTTTTCTTTTTTTCTTTCCTTTTCCGTTTTCTTCTTTTGTTGCTTCTCTTCCTGAATAACTTTCCAGCCAAGTTAGGTGAATGCCAATAGGTGTCAATTGCCACCGACAACAAGAATAGCCTTGGTGATCTGTGTGAGAACAGTGTTAGGGAAGTGGTGAAGGCAGAGCCAGACGACAGTGGATGAACAGCTGACTCAGTAGTCTGGTGAGTGAGATGTGAGCTTTGGAAAGGGAGCACCCAAGCTAAAACCCAAACTCTGCTACCCACTAGCTGCTGACAATAGGCATGTTACCAAAGCACTCGCTCTCCCTGCCTCAATCTTTTCCTCTATAGAATGGAAATAAAAACAGAACTATCTCAAGGTTGTTGGGAGGAGTACATGAGTTCAAGCAGGTAGGATGCTTAGAACAATGCCAGTTTCATTACCATTCCTTGGTAAAAATTAGCTGTTGTTTTTGGTGCATGTGCAAAGACAGCAAGTTGAGACTACTTTTGAGGCTGAATTATGAAAATTGGAGAGAAAATGAGGCCATCGATAGATACAGGCCAGGAATTAGGTGAAAGGTGATTATTTTATATTCTGGGCAAAAAGAAGTGGCCCTCAGAGAGTGACAGATTAAAAATGTGGGAAGAAGGATTAATTGATGGAGTAATAGTGCTGAAAGGCGAGTGAGGATGGAATTCAGAGAAGAGGTGAATAGATGGATGGGTAAATCTTGGTTAGAGGGGGCTTCTTGTTCTCTAAGGCTGAAGCTAAGGTGGAGGTAATAAGGAGGAAAGGCTAAGAAGGCATGTCTTTGTGCGTGGGGAGTAGAGAGTTGAAAGGATTCAACCTTAATAGCTTACTGTCTTTGTGAAATAGAAACAAGCTCATCTAATGGGAGACAAGAGGTTTCAGGAGTGAGGAATAGAGTAGAACTCATAAATGAAGAAGAAGTTACACAGCAGTAACTCCTACAGACATGATGACACTAGCCAGAATGTATAGTTTAACAAAAGGATTGAGAAGTCAGGTATGATAAGAAATTGTGCTCACACAGTGAGACACTGGCATTTGCTTCCACAGGTGGGACATTTCTAGGTGGTGACAAATCTGAGATGAACCATCTGAAAATTTTTGTGATCTGCAGTATAAAGCGTGAACTTAAAATATAGTTTTACCAAAAATAAATGATTGATTATATTCATACCTTTCTTGAGTTATTAAATTATCTTCTGTTTCCTGTACATTTGCAATGCTATTGGGATGGTAGACTTTCAGAGTTGAATTAGATCCTGCCTCTATTCCACCCAATGCATCCTTGAGAATAGTTATAGATGGGAAGTCATATTTTATTGTCCTTATCATGTTATTTTTAGTAGACTGCATTCCATTAATGTAGAAATATACATGGTGTGATATGGATTTTATCTTGTGGTAATCAGATGAAAAGCCCTCCTGTCCTGCATACGCTTTTGCAATGTTATTTCATCACTCTTCCCATCAAGAGGTGGAGTCTACATTTCCTCCCTTTGAATATGAGCCAGGCTTGGAATTAGTTTAACCAGGATAAGGCAAAAGCAGCACAGTGTGACTTCTGTGCCTAAACCTTAAGATACAATGCACTTTTCATTTTTGCCATGTTAGAACCCTGAGCTAACATGAAAAAACAAAAAGGTTTCATTTCCCTGGTCTGCTGGAGAGAAAGGCCAAATTGACAGAGACCCAGGGGATGAAAAACCACAGAAAGAGACAGGGTGTGACAGCTGCAATGAGTTCAATCACCCCAACAGAGACACCGGACATGTTAGTAGTGCCAGCTTGCCTCAGTCAACACATGTGGCACAGAGACAAACCATTGCCACTGAGCCTCCCCACAATGCAGAATTGTGAGCAAATACATGGGGACTGTCACTTTAAGCAGAATAGTTTTGAGAGCTTTATTATGCTGCAATAGGGCATGAAAAGAAAGAGTCTCAAAGCAGAGAGACAAATTACAAGACCACTGGCATAATCCAGATGTCAGGCAATGAACTGGAAAGTACAGAAAGAAAGGAAGAGGAAAATGTGGGAGAGCAGTAGGTGGCAAGGTTCAGTGGTACCTCGTTATTGGATCTGGGGCAAAGGAGAAAGAGAAATAAAGATTACTATGACACTCTATTTCTAGGAAAATAAGGTTGTGAACAGCAATATGGTCTAGATAAAGACCCGGATTTTGGAGGAAAATAAGTCCAATTGGCAGTTGGTATTTCTTGATGTGATACCACAACTTCCATGTAAAACATTCCTCAGCAGCTGGAGATACAGACCAGAAGCAGAGGATGGAGTCAGGTGATTAGAATAGCTATTAACTGTTACTGTTTCAAATAAAAAGATGCAGCCAGCTCTACTTCCCTGTTGTTCCAGCCTAATGGGTGTGTTCTACTTTCCTTCTAATTCCTATATTGAGTAGGAAAGGTAGAGTTGTCAGGTGAAGGTGGAAGAGAGAAAGAGAGGAGAGGGAGAGGACTCTTGTGAAGAGAAAAAGCCAACCTTGCATCCTGTGGGATTGCACCTTATTTTAGTTGCACCTCTTGGAAGCTTTACTACTTATGTAAAAATAAGGAAAGCAACATACACACTCAATTAAAATTATCGTCATTCAAGAGTCCTCCCTTTAAACAGCAGCAAATGAAAATAAGAAACCTAACCTCAGCTTTTAAAATCACAAAGAAAGGATAAGAGATGCTTTCCATTTATGGATTCTCAGAACCTTCAAAATGGTCCTACATTTGTTCTATGTGTGCATAGGGAGGAAGCTGGGAATGCTGAGGTGGCGAGGTTTCACCTGGCAGTCAGCATTGCTACTTCCCACTCACCAAGTTGTGCAATTTGCAAGAGAGGAAAAATTAAAGATAGTGTCTCTTTAAAGGGAGACAGTGTCGTTTAGAGAGACTACAGCATAGTGTAGCGGCTTATGCTCTGTGGTCAGCAAGAACTGAGTTTAGGTCCTTGTCCCATCACTTACTAACTGTGAGACCCTGGATACAATATCAACTCCTAAGAACTTCAGTCACTTCAGCTGTAAAATAGCGAGAATGCTGTATACTGGGGTTGTTTTTGAAGAGTAAAGTAGAATATGCATGAAAAGCACTTAGCCTGGTAAGGGCACAAGTTACTAAGTGGTAACTGTAGTCGTTGGAATCAGTAATTTGGGACTTTCACATATTTGGCTTATCACTGAGACTATTTTCCAGGAATGTTTACAATAAGAAACTTGGGCCAACTGCATTTTAGTCAAGGATTAAAATGTAACAAATGTGTAATGTTATGTAACAACAGGTAATTTTACAATTTATAAATGTCATTAAGATTTCTCTCCTAGGGTACAAATGTTGTTGTTTCACAAAATTTTTAAAAATTATTTTATTTTATTTATTATACTTTTAGCTCTGGGTTACATGTGCAGAACTTGCAGGCCTGCCACATAGGCATACACGTGCCATGGTGGTTTGCTGCACCCATCAACCCATCATCTACATTAGGTATTTCTCCTAATGCTATCCCTCCCCTAGCCCCCCACCCCCCAACAGGCCCCAGTGTGTGATGTTCCCCTCCCAGTGTCCATGTGTTCTCATTGTTCAACTCCCACTTATGGGTAAGAACATGTGGTGTTTGGTTTTCTGCTCTTGTGTTAGTTTGCTAAGAATGATGATTTCCAGCTTCATCCATGTCACTGCAAAGGAAATGAACACATCCTTTTTTAAGGCTGCATAGTATTCCCTGGTGTATATGTGCTACATTTTCTTTATCCAGTCTATCATTGATGGGCATTTGGGTTGGAATTTTAATAAACCTTCAGGTAAACCAAAACTGACATACTGGCTACTTATTGTTTTTCTTCATAATTCTGGATGTCAGAAAATGAACAATGTTGGCCGGGCACGGTGGCTCAAGCCTGTAATCCCAGCACTTTGGGAGGCCCAGGCGGGTGGATCACGAGGTCAGGATATCGAGACTATCCTGGCTAACACGGTGAAACCCCGTCTCTACTAAAAATACAAAAAATTAGCCGGGCGTGGTAGCGGGCGCCTGTAGTCCCAGCTACTTGGGAGGCTGAGGCGGGAGAATGGCGTGAACCCAGGGGGCGGAGCTTGCAGTGAGCCGAGATCGCGCCACTGCACTCCAGCCTGGGAGACACAGCGAGACTCCGTCTCAAAAAAAAAAAAAAAAAAAAAGAAAATGAACAATGTTCTAATACAGAGGGCAAACTTTCTATGAGGGACCAGAGAGTAAATATTTTAGCTTTGCAGGCCACATACGATCTCTATCGCATACTTCTTTGTTATTTGTTACAACCCTTTTAAATCTGTAAAAACTATTCTTAGCTCATAAAAAAACAGGCTATTGGTTGGATTTGCCACATAGACTGAAGTTGGCTGACCCCTGCTCTAGTATAAATTTGTCTTGTTTATTACTAGCGTGCTTGTGCCAATAAGTATTTTTTAAAAGAGAGAGAAAATGCATTAAGTAAATAACATTTAGGTGATTCTTTTTCTGATTCAGACATATTCTGGGATGAAATGAGACCATTGATCATTTTCTTTGATGGAATAGAACTGTTTTCATTGAAATGCAATGAGATTAGGTATGATTTTGAGGACTGGGGACCATTCAGCACATTAGTTCTGAACCATATCCTTGTGCTTTGCAGAATTTTTTTTCTCTTCCTCAGAGGAGCAGTTTGGATACAGGGCTTTATGGCATCAGGCATAAGCTGTCATTAAAACCTTCAACTGAAAATTCTGCTGCCCTTTATGAAAATGAGCAGCTGGTCAGCCGGACCATTGCCCGCCCTCAGCTCTGTTCATGTTGTGTACAAGTAGCTTGAATAGCCCTTCATGAGCAGGGGTTTTACAGACGTTTTCCTATCATTGTTGGGAGGGAATTCCAGACCAGCAGCTAGTGTCTCTTTCAGCCTGTGTTGTGCCTTGGCATCTATCTCTCTGTGGACCCAGGAGTGAAATACCCTCCTGGAAGCAGTGGTCCAGGATAGTCTTGTCTCTCTGACTCATGTCCCAAGTTGCTTCCCTGGAGATACCTGTGGCATCTTTCCCCCTTTTACTCTGTTTTCCTGCATTTCCCTTTATTTTCCACTGACTACGAAGATAAAGACAAAGAAGAAATAATTTTAAAACATATAAAGTACTTCAAAATATCTATCATTGGATATCTGGAGACTAGATCACATTCTTATCTTTTCATCCAGCATATTTTTTGGTGAATACTATATTGTGTGTTTAAAAAGACAGGTGGAGACCTGACTCACGCTCTGAATCTTCCAATTTTGCCATCGACCACATTCTTAATGCCCTGAGAACACAAGGTCAGGCAAACGAGCCTCTCAGCTGAGGTTCTGGCCCCAGGCTCTAAACAGGTCCTCTGTGAGCTAGGCACACAGGATTCCTTTTGGTTGAGGTCAGCCTTAGCAGAATGTAGAGCCTAGAGCAAATTTGGTCAAGCAGCTTCCTTTGCTCCCATCACCCTAAGCCTGCACTGGGGCCTGACTTCTGGCATCTCACCAATCCAGTCATGAGGGATGTCTGGCTCAGAAAGAGCACTTTGTCAAGGAAGAAGCAGCTCCAGATCATGAAAGCCCAAGCACATTTGTCCCTGTGCCCAGAACAGAGCTAGACTGGTCTGCCTCTTCCTGCATTCTTGGGGCTCTTCACTCTGTGTATTCTCAGGGCAAGGGTTGTACCAAGGGAGAGCACACTCCAGCCTCCTCTCACTGATTCATTCAGTCATTCACCCACTCGATACAGATTTAGTGAGTATGTCATGTGCTAGACACGGTTCTAAGTACTGAAGACACAGCAGTCTTTGCTCATTTTACTCGGTAACTTGCTCTGAAGAGGTACCTCCAAGGATCTCACTCTTTCGTGGGATCTCTTCTCAATCACCTTTGTTCAGTATTGTGAAACCTATGGGCCTTCGATCAGGGAAAAAAAAATGTCTTTAAACCAGTCTAATCCATGGCAAGGTCCTCTTTGGAAGGGGAGTAGCAAGGACTGGTGACAAGGGAGCTATGAGTGCTTTCTGAATTAGGACCTGCTCCTTACTGTGGAGAATAGCTCACTCATTCCTACCTTCCTCCAGGTCTCATGAACATGCACAATCCTGTGTGTTGCATCTCCTAACCTCATCTGATTCTCTTCTCTTTGCCTGGTCGTGGACTAATTTCCCTTTAGCCCACGTGATGATCTTTAAGTTAAGTCTCAGCCTATTTAGACTCAGGCTGCCTCACTCACCTTGAAGTTGCTGTCTTTATTATATTATGGCAGTCAAAGGTTGTTTTTTTGGGCAGAGAAGTTACTCTACTGGATGGTGGACTACCTGTCCTGAATGTTCACAAACATATGCTTTTGTTTTCTGGAGTTCCTCCTGGTTTGTTTTCTGATGGATTTCTGTTGACTCCCAGATTGAACCAATGCTTATCCTGTGTTTGGTGTATCAGGCTTTTCTGTTCTGATTGATTTACTGTAGCTAATTTCTAGGGAGACTTCAATTCCTCACTGAAGTCAAGTTCCTTGCCATACAGGTCCAGTATTTCTAACTCCCATTCAGACAGAGAATTTGTTTTTATTACCCACAAGAGAAAATGATCTGGCTTTCCTGCTCTAAAGATACCCCTAGTGTTACTATTTTTTCCAGTCATGTGTTTTCAGATATTTTTCTTTAATTTACCTTCTCTATGGTCAGATTTGTGACTGTGTTCCTTCTCCTAGTTTATTAATTCTTAAGAGCCCTCCTAGAAGAGTGTAAGTGTGCTTAACCTGTTATTCTAGAGACATATAACAGAACTAAATACTTTCCACTCCACACAAGGAGAGGCTATTTTGAACTCCATGTATCTTCACACAGATGTTACTCCAATAACTTGTGGCGCGGAGGCCCATTGGAACATGGAAACAGACAGAATAAAATTTGTTCCCTTTTCCCCAAATCTCACATAGCCTCATATAATTAAATGAGATCTTGGTTACCTCTCAGCCTGTAAAGATTCCCCTGAGTGTGTATGTGTCAGCCCCTGTCTTGGTTCATTTTATGCTGCTATAACAGAATACTGACTGGGTAATTTATAATGAATAGGCTGCATGATTTATAATGAACACAAATATATTTGGGTTATGGTTCTAGAGACTGAGAAGTCCAAGAGCATGGTGGTGGTATCTTGTGAGGGCCTTCTTCCCATGTCATAACATGGTGGAAGTCATCAAATGGAGTAGAGAGAACATGCTCAAGGGTGGAATAGCAGGGGGCCAAACTCATCCTTTTATCAGAAACTCACTCACATGATAATTCATTTCCGCAGCAACGGTATTAATCCATTCATGAAGACAGAGCCCTTATGATTGAACCGCCCCTTAAAGGCCTCATCTCTCATCCCTGTTGCATTGAGAATTAAGTTTCCAACACATGAACTTTGGGGGACACATTCAAATCATAGCAACTCCTTATTACCCAAATTTATCCTTATACTGGCCAACCTACACATTACAAATTTACATTTAAAAAAAAAGTTATTAAGATTTGCTAACTTAAAAGATTTGCATGTTGTAAAAAAAATCAAATAAAAAGCAAATAATCTTTTAAAAAATTTGCATTTTTAAAATACAATGTACTGACCCGAATGTAGTCAAGTTATCTATAGCTGCTGGTTGATAAAGGCGACAGAATTGACAGCTCCCACATCTGTAATTAAATGTGTGAAACTAACAAATGGAAATAATAGAGAAAGATTATTTTTCTTTACTGGTCATGTTGTGACATCAATTTGTTTTAAATGATGAGAAAAGAACTTAAAGGATTTGCGTTTTATTATAGTGCAAATTAACATTCAACTACTGAACTGAAATAGATTTGCATAAGAGTTATCACTATCAATGATCATTTGAAATTCATTTTGCCCAGATAAATTAGAATCTCCAGTGATAACAAGCAAGAGTTATCTCCTGCATTTTTGAAAAAAGGTTAAAATAATAGCTATTTCCTATAACTGGATCTTGAGATTGGACATAAACCTTGTACGTGCAGCTTTCCTTATCTGATTTTAAGTTTCCTTTAACTGTAAACATGAGTTAATGCCATGTGAAACTAGGAAAATAAAATGGAATTTGAAAATGATGTTGGATAGATTAAAGTAAGGAAATCCTAGATTTGAATGATATGGAAATGTCACCTAGTTCAGTCTCATGGAGGGGTACATAGTGCCTCTAGCT
Source organism: Theropithecus gelada (assembly GCF_003255815.1). NCBI lineage: Eukaryota > Metazoa > Chordata > Mammalia > Primates > Cercopithecidae > Theropithecus > Theropithecus gelada. The sequence goes on from NC_037668.1 coordinate 104,475,915, forward strand.
GCTATCATCCATAATGATCTCCAAGGAAGAAAGTAGATAAAGATCCTCTCATCATCAATTGTAGGACTCCCTTCAACCCTGCCCCAAATATTAGACCTTCAAACTCTCTTTTAGTAGTAAATTTTTTGTAGGTATTAATATATATTTTAAATAACATATGACAGAGATGATAGAGGTAATAATAATAAGTAATCACTCTCCTTATTACTCTGAAAATATTGTATATAACAGTAATATCAACCACAATCAAAATGTCATATATTGAGTATTTAAATGGGCTAGACTCTCCTCTGATCCTTTTTTTAAAAGGATCATTCCACTAGTTTCCATTGCTATTATGAAGAAATAGGGACTTAGAGAAGATAAGTAATTGGCTCATTTCCACAGTTTTTAAGGGACAGAGTTGTTATTCAGGAGGAGACCACATACTTCAAACCCTCCTGACCCTGCATCATCATACAGTAACTGTGTATCTACTGAAAATCTGTGGTTAGGTCTCTTGTGAGCTTGACCTCTGAATTAATTATTTTCCATTTCTAACATTTTTCCATAGTGTCATGTTCCAGCATTAGTCACTTACGAAGATGTAGGATGTGCTATTATTTTAAATCCACATTCATCAAGAAAAGAGGCCTAATTGGAGGGAATTAAGGTAACTAGCTGCAGTTTCCTGATGATTAAGCACTAGAATATGTTGCTAGGAGAAATTGGAGAATTTTCTTTTTTGAAAGTCTGAAAGAAAAGCACAAATAAGGTTTCAACAAACTCTAACTGGAACCCTAGTTTCCTGATTTGTTAAATGAATAGTTTAGAGTAGGTGATCTCCCTTGGGTCTCCCTCAACCCTAACAACCCACAAGTCTGTAACTTTAAGTAGCAATTGGATGTTATAACCTCTCAAGGTCCTTTTTAGACTTCTATTTTTATGCTTGAATGATTCTTGACTCTCTTTGGTTCAGCGCCACATTCTTGAGTTTCTTTCAAATGGAGATCTCCTAAGAGCTATTATTTAACAGTACCCAAATGTGCAATGTACAGAATTAAATACAACCATGCATTTAAGACTTTAACAATCATAGGTCATCAGCACTGTGTGTTCTTTCTCCTATTTGATTAAGGTTAAACAACAAGATGATGTTTCCTTATTGGGTAGCATTTGAAAGTGTATTGTGTATGTGACAGATGGGATCTTATAAATGCATTAGGCATGCTTATTTTAATATCTAAGCATATGCAAAAGTTCTAGAAATATTTTACATGCAAATGTCTGGAGCTCCACTAGGGCCCATAATAGAAATCCGTACTCTGTGACTTCAAAGCCCTAGTCTCGACAACTAATCACCTGGCTATTTCCAAATCAAATTTCTTCAACAAATCAAAGGCATTTGTCCTACCCAAGAATCAAGTTCTATGGCAAGTTTGACATTTCAAAATCAAGCTGCTTATTGAGATATTCATGCACTGAAAAAGGCACATAGAATTTCTTTTAAGAGATGAGACACACCTTTTTTATGCTCCAATGAATTAGAAATTTCTCAAAGAGAATTTTAACAAATTTTCTACACACACACACACACACACACACACACACACACACCCCTCAACTTTGTGGTAAGAGCCAAGATTCAGAATTTCAGCCCGAGAGATCTTTCATTTTCTGAAAGATTATGAGCTTCTGCGATTTCACTCCTTTTAGAGTCATAATTACTGTGTTGCTTCCTAGTTGCTAACAGTAACCCTGATTAAAAGGAAGAGAAAAAAAGAAGAGATTGTCCACATACCAATATTAAGTGGCTTCACAAAGCAGGGCTGAGGAATATTTCTAACACATTTGTGGTAAGTACAACAAAGTGTGCAATTCACTGGGAAGCAGGACAGAAAAGATGGAAATGATAATGTCAAATAACTCACTTTACCCAGGGCTCCCTATGGGCAAGGCACATGCCAAGTCCTCCACAGGCATTATTGCATTTAATACAACAGCCCTCCAATGAGACACTTTTACTATAGCATTTTTACCCATGAAGAAACTGAGGTTCAGAGAAGTTGAATAACTTGACAAGAGTCACCTAGACTCCAAAGCCTCTGTTCTTAATGCTCAACTATGCTGCTGCCTTTTCTAAGAGAAGAGTAAAACGAGAAGTCCTGGGAAGACGAGTGATATAGTCTGGATATTTGTCCCTGCCCAAACCTCATGCTGAAATATAATCCCCCATGTTGGAGCTAGGGCCTGGTGGAAGGTGTTTGGATGATAGAGACTGATCCCTCATGAATAGCTTGGGACATCCTCTTTGTGGTAAGCGAGATCTTGCTGAGTTCACATGAGATCTGGTCATTTAAAAGTGTGTGGCACCTCCACCCCCACTCTCTCTCACTTGCTCCTGCTTTTGCCACATGATGTGCCTGCTCCCCCTTCACCTTCTGTGTTGATTGTAAGCTTCCTGAGGCCTCCCTAAAAGCCAACCAGGTGCACCATGCTTCCTGTAAAGCCCGCAGAACCATAAGCCAATTAAAACACTTCTCTTTATAAATTACCCAGTCTCAGGTATTTCTTTATAGCAATGGAAAAACAGCCTAATACAAAGCGGTGACTAACAACATGAAGACCAGAGTAAGCTTAGATCCACCCTGTGTTTATACAGGCTGGCCCAGAGCCAACACTTAATACATATTTGTTGAATAAATAAATGGATGGGTGAATTCAAGACAATGTAAAATAGTTTATGGGGCACACTGGCCCTTTGACCCCCACTAGTCATCCAGTCCATTCCAGCATCTATCAGTTGTCTATGATTCTCTAATAGAACAGGGCTTCCACTCCCAATGCACAAATTTGTGAAGAACAAAATGCCTACTTGACAGCCTCTGCCTTCTCTTGTTCTTTGCTGGGACTGCTATTTTCCCCTGTGTTCTCTTCCATGCTGGCCATTGACTGTCCAGAACTGGCCATTGACAGTCCAGCAGGCCCAGGGCAAGCTCCGCTCATAAGATTTTTGTAATCATCTTTCTTCTTCCTTCCTTTTCTCTATTCCAGTCAGAATTTCAGCATTTCTAGAAGCAATTGCTTGTTTGCTTGTCTGCTGTCTTCTTCACACAGTAAGATATGTGAAGACAGGAGCTGCATCATTATTATATCTCCAGTGCCTGGCATCGTACCTGGAAAAAAGTAGTGGTTTAGTCAACATTTATTACTTAAATTAGTGAATGAATGCATGGATGGATGAGTGCTCTCCATTGCAAACATTGCTTATCAAGATTGCAGGTAATTGAGTACTATTACTATTAATTGTTATTATAATACTGAACTTATTTGGAAATGTTACTATTAGAAGAAACATATTTTCCAGGTGTGTGTGTGTGTATGTGTGTGTAAAACTATTATGTTCCTCATTTATTCAACATTTATTGAGTATGTACTACGTGACAGGCACTAGGGTATATTATTATGTTATTGTTGACTATTATCTTTCACCACCCCTTTAAATATTTTAGGAGAGTTCCCTCTCTCTCACCCTCTCTCTCTTCCCCTCTCTCTTTTTGCTTGTGGATGAAAATTCCAAAAGGCTCTATAATTTTCTGCATAATAGACATCCTGAAATGCCTTGAAGTCAGAAACATAGGCTCAATTAAGGAAATATGATTTGTAGTTCCATGGAATAATCAAACCTCTGAACTTGAGTTAATATTAAGCTTTCTCCACTTTCGAAGGTGGAGCCCTGCTTCAAGGAGGGGTCATAGGACTTAGGTGCATTCCCTGCCCTCTCCATGCTCGCCTCTTTTCTCACCTGATATGCCCAACTCAGGGCTGGACAAGAGGTGGGAGGGAAGAAAAGGCGATAGGACCTTAGTCTCACTAGTTCTTACTCGCTGTTGGTTCTCTGAGCCTGGCATATGGTTCCAGTTGTACCTGGTTGAAGAAGATTTTATGTCCTCTTCAGAGATCTCCCACCAGACCCTTTCTTCTGAGGGTCCTTATCCTAAGCACATATTCTAGTCTAGGTGGTCTCTGGTGATTCTTCCCTAAGCCCCAAGTAGCTGGAGGGCACATACTCAGCCTCAGTGTAAATCTTCCAGACTTTCAGGCATGATGTAAGAAAATCCCACACTTGCTGTCTCACTCACATGGCTCTCATATGCTTCATGGGAAACAATTGATATCCCTGCCCCAACAGCCTCTGGGAGTTAGGGGTCAGTTAGGCATCAGTCCTCTCTATCTCCTGACCTGAAAATAGCCCACAGACCTTTCAATGACCCTCTTGCATATCCCCTCTCCAGACCTGGGGTAGACATAGGAAGGTGGAGATGGCTAGAGAGGCGAGAGTTTTCTAATGCGATTCCTCACCTGGCCCTCCCGCTCACCACACTCTAGGCCTGCTTGGATTCTCAAAGCAGATAGTAAGTTCTAGGATCCAGAAACTTAAAAAAAATCTGCATTTGTTAGGTTGGCCTTGGAAATTTCCATTTTATTTTATAGTCTCCTTAGATCCTTCAATTTGGGGCACGTTATTTTGTATAGTATATGATATATACTTACATATCAGTATATATCATATATTATATATAAGTTATATTTGATATATATTTATATATCATATATTTTACATATAGTGTGTGTGTTTCTTTGTATCTCGAGTGTTTTGAACACAACTTGTGGAATGCAATGATAAAATTATTTTGCTATCTCTCCCTTTAAAATATATTCAGTTCTTTCTCTGCTCCTGGATGAATACTCAACTTGGGCATTCTCAGAGCTTTTCTAATATCTCTTAGATAATAAGAAGGATTCCGGTCACTTAAATAATAAAATACTGTCACAATTTGATACCTGAAGTGTCCAGTTCTATGTAGTAGTCAAACCTCCCATCTTCATTCAAAATTACACCTACTCCCCGTCCTCCCAGTGGGCCTGCAGTCTGGGAATATGATGCATCTAATTTTTTTTCTTTTTCTTTTCTTTTTTTTTCTTTTTTTTTTTTTTTTTTTTTTTTTTTTGAGGCAGAGTTTCACTCTTGTTGCCCAGGCTAGAGTGCAGTGGCATTATCTTGGCTCACCACAACATCCACCTGGGTGGATTCTCCTGCCTCAGCCTCCCGAGTAGCTGGGATTACAGACATGCACCACCACGCCTGGCTAATTTTGTACTTTTAGTAGAGATGGGATTTCTCCATGTTGGTCAGGCTGGTCTTGAACTCCCAACCTCAGATGATCCACCCACCTTGGCCTTCCAAAGTGCTGGGATTACAGGCGTGAGCCACCACGCCTGGCCAATTTGTTTTCTTTTTCTTGCTCCTCACTGCCCTAGCTAGCAGCTATTTATAGACAATTTTGAGTTGAAGCAAGAGGGTTGGAGGAGAGGCAAGATCTTACATCAACAGTTTTGCTATAAGTTGGCCTCATGTTTTCTGGGTCTGGCCAATATTAAAGCTCTTTGTCTCATGGGATACTTTCAGAGGTTCTTTGAAATGCCCCCTCCCACTGCTGTGCTGGGAAACTTTCAGCAGCACAGTTCTCTTGATACACATCATGTATTTTCCTGACTTGTTTCCTACTTCTTCCACAGTCCCTAGGAATTGGGAGGTGGTGTTCACCCCTGGCTTCTGCATGCTGAGTTTTCAGTCTCCCATCTCAAAGGCCTCATTGAACAGGATGGAGTAAACACACCCTCATTCTGAGTGCCTTGTTTGTAGGGCCTGTGTTTAATCTAAGGGAAACATAAAACTTCTACTCCTAGAAACTCTAGGAGACACATCTGCCATTGTTAGCACTGGAAGCGAGATGCCTGTTCACTATATCACCCCAGTTACAGGACACAGATACCAAATTTCCAAGTGATTTTGTCAGAATCTCTTTCACTAGTAGAAGTGAGGGGGCAAGCACACTTTTGGAAGAGGGACATCAAAGTACAGTTCTTGCTAAAGAAATAAGAAATCTCCCCTCAAATTCTTTCTGCTCTCAAACCTTTTATATCCTCAGTGTGCCTGAATTGTCTGCAAACCATGTAATTACTTTTTGTTATTTCTTTTTCAAGTCCTACAGGCTGGCCTGTTTCACAGATCATTTTCATCTCTGATAACTGTGAGAGCTGAGTGTTCAGCCAAAATTTCCAGTTGAACATCCTGATATGTACACATTAGATACACACAACTGTCCTATGGTATCAGCAGCATACATTGTTATTCCTATTTGACGTATGAGTAACCTAAAGTACAGACAAGTGAAGTAACCCGCACCATGACTAGTTGGGTTTTCTCACTCCATGTCTTCACTCTTTCCCTGACTATGAGTTAACACATTGTCCTTTTAAGAATGGACTGAAGGTCCAGCAAGTGGATGCACAGAAGTAATCTTATTGGTTACTTTAGATTTTGCATAGGGCTACAAAATTACTAAGAAGTACTACAACAAATAAATATAACATGCATTTGATGGGAAGTAAAATAAAATAGTAGATTTAATGATGGTTTAGAATAAGTAGTATTAAGTAACAAAATAGGCTGACATAAAAAGGAACAAAAAAAGACCGAAAAATATATGCATAGTAAAAATTAAAAGAAAAACATTGTCTATTATTGAAAATTAAGTATCTGGTCATGTGATAATAACAGCTTAATGTAGTTTGCCAATATTTGAAAGAAAACTGATTGACAGTAGCTTATCACCAATAATGAACCCCACACTTGTGCCATAGAAAATGTCTTGGGACACCAAACCACCCCCTACCCAACCCCCATGTTGTAACATCACAGTAATACAAGGAGGTGGATGCACAGACCTAATGTGAATGTGAAGTAGGCCATAGTATAGGACTACCCAGCATACATACAAGCCCACCCTGAGGGAAGTACTGAGCAAGAATCTAGGTGGGCTCAAGAGAATAAATAAAGGAAGGAGAGCAGGGTTAAATAAATATGTGAGATGAAATATATGGTTTGAGAAGTTTTGGGGTCCCACAGATCTATTGTAGGGTACTACTGGTAATGACACTCACCTGTTCTACTAACTAGCTGATTTTCTTGAGTAAAGAGGTCATCTGCTGGTGCCTTGGGATTGGTACTGCTTAAGTCATTTCTAAACCTACATTCTTACTTCCCTTTAGGGTTGGACCTAGAAGGAGAAAGAGGAAGGACATGAAACAAAGAGTTGACACCTTCCTTTTTTTTTTTTTTTTTCTTATTTTAAAGGTACCATTAGACCTATCTTATACTTCATTTGACTTTCCATCATGTTCAATTTCAGATTTTTTGTTCAATTGCTTATATCATTTAGCAACCTTTCAAAATTGAATGCTGCCTTTGGAAGTAAAGAACATCTGCTATAAATCTAGTTGTGCTGGAGATTTTTCAAGAAGCTAGAGAGGCAGATGCTGCCATATAGAGTTGGCAAAGTCCAAAAGACATGACTTACAGGCACACCAAGCCTAGGGAAACTGATGAGAAGTAGTGCTGCAAAATAACCCTTAGAGGAGGACTTGTAAAGCAAAGGAATTTAGAGGATACTGGAAGTAGAAATGTAATCCAAGTATGAAATAAAAACACAAAAGCTACAGCTATAATACCTTCGCCTCTAGTCTCTTTTCTCAAGCCTAGTCTTCATTCCTGATTTTGCATCGTGATCTCAAAGTACTGATTCCTGATTTTGATTGGCCATTTCTCAAATTTCCCCTATTAATTTGGAATTTTCTAGTTTGCTACATATGGGCCTTCCTGAACCATACAAAGAGAATGCCTCTCTCTCTGCTTTAAATGGTATAACAGATATAGATGTGTTTTTAGCTCCTCAGAATAATAGAGAATACAAATGTTGGGTCTGATTTCTGTCTTATTATTCAGTTTGGTCTGAATTCAGGATCTGTTTAACATGTATTGATTTATCTGTTAGGCCCACTTTGTCATTTTAACATGCATATTGAAAAAAGAAGAGGTATTGAATTCAGTCATTCATATCTTTTTCAAATTGGAATCAACCTCAAAAATCTCCACAATCTGAAAATGTTCCTGTGGGTAGGGCCATTTCTTCAGGGGATATGAACAGGTTCATGAAGATGTTCCACACCTCCAGATTTGTTCCTCTTTTTCATCAGAGCTCCTTTCTGATCTTTGCCTGGGCCCTTAGGAGGGCTTTCTGCCATATCAGTATCCTGTCAATTTCTACAACTCTATGAAGTTTTTCACATAGTAGAATATAGTGTCAAAATGTCTTGATGTCTTATTACAACCTTGACCCAATCTTGGCAGCAGGATTTCTGAACACACTCCTGGTGCCTTTTTCCTGATGCATTTATTATCCATTGTGAGAGCTAAATGATATCTCGACCACATCCTGTTCTTCCTAGAATCCATATCACCTTAAACATCTAGTAGTCTCATTTTTGACATTCTGGTGGGGAAACCTATTTTTAGGTAAAGTTGCTTAGTTTTGTTGGAGGAAAGTTTTATTTTACAAAGTCTCTTAAGTTTCTTGAATTAGGTTTTCTAATCTATTTGTTCATTCACAAATATTTATTGAGTGTATATTAGAGTTATTCAGGGGAATAGGACTCATAGGATGTGTGCGTGTGTGTGTGTGTATATATATGTATATGTATGTATGTATATATATACACACACACATTTTCCCTACTTTCTTCCACTTATTACCCTTGGCTGAAGCATGAAAATATATTTCATGTACACACACACACACGCGCGCGCGCAGGAAAAGATTTATTGTGAACTGGCTCATGTGATTATGGAAATTGACAAGTTCTAAGATTTGAAGTTGGCAAGTTGGAAACCCTGGAGAGCCAATGGTATAGTTCTCATTTGAAGGTTGGCAGCCTTGAGACTCTGGAAAAGCAGATGTTTCAGTTTGAGTCTGAAGGCTGAAAAACATGATGTCCAGCTCAAGGCAGTCAGGCAGGAGGAAATTCCCTCTTTCTCATGAGAAGGTCAGCCTTTTTATTCTATTCAGATCTTCAACAGATTGGATGAGGTATCCCTCATGTTAGGAAGGGCAATCTGCTTTACTCAGTCTACTGATTCAAATGTTTATCTCCTCCCAAAATACCCTCATAGACATGCCCAGGATAATGTTTGACCAAATACCTGGGTACCCCATGAGTCAGTCAAGTTAACACATAAATTAACCATAACATGTACATACTGTGTGTACTCCAGGTACTTACTTAACAGACCCTTTTTACTGTTAATTTTATTATTATAAATGTGGCTGAGAAAACAGTATACTCTTCATAATATTGTTGCAAATGAATTAGGCAGATGTTTAAGGGTAGGATTTCTTGTTCTGGTGAGAAGATACGTATGACTGCCTTTGTCATCTCAAACAAAGATGGAAAAAGTGTCATGACTTAGGGTAGCTAATGGTAAGTACCATGGCAATCACTCCCTAAATTTTCTAGTTTAATTAAAGAAAAACTTATTTCTAACTTACTTCACTGTCTAATGAAGGTCAGGAAACTCTCCTACGTGTCTTACCTCCAAGTTGTAGAATTCAGGCCCCTTTCATGTGTTTAAATATAACCTTTTTTTCTTCCCCTCCAACTCCCCTTCCTAAAGATAAGCTTTTAAATCAATAGGTATCTCACAGTACTTTGGGAAGGAAGGTAAAATAAAGTCAACTCCAAAATTGTATATTTAATTGATTACTGACCTCTGTAATTTAAAAGCTGCTTGATCTTGGACAAATAATTCTTTTTCATTGATGATCTTGGAACCCAGTGGGAAAGAACTACAGATCGAAGTAGTAAATTAAATATTGAAGATGTTTTGTTACTTGAGGAATCTTCTGTTAGGTTGGTATAGCGGAGGAAACCTTCCAATTGAGTTTTGAGTTTAAGTAACAAGTTTTGCTCATCAAACTGGGCAATCTGGGCAAACCAATTAACCACTCTGGGCTTTAGTTTCCTCATTTGAAACTTAGTATGTTAGCCACACTGATCTGCTAAGATCACTTCCAAATCAAAATTGCAATTATTCTAGTGGGATCATCTCTTTAGATCTGCATTAAGGATGAGGTCTACTTGGAGGTGAAGGAATCAAGTAGAGACATGTGAAATGGTTCCTCCCTCCATATGGAAAAATCTGCCTGAGATTTAGACAGGCACTATTCAAAACTGTAAGTCCACTGAGCACCAACTGCGGTACAAAAAGTTAAGTTCCCAGGTCTCATTTACGGAGTAGTAGCTGCTTGTTAGTTAGAAAATGCCAGTGATTCAGGTGGAGAAGCTGAGGCAGAAGGCAGTTATGCAACCATCACAAAAGGATATGGGGGAAGCACTTGAACCCATATCAGGCATTCTGCTTCTGGTCAGATGTGACAGCTGGATTCAATATCATTTTAATCTTTATTCATTGTTTCAATCTGTTAGCACTATTATAGTTCGGAGCTCCACACAGAATGCAGATTTGCTCAAATGACTTCCCAAGAACTTGTAGCAAGAGCACTTAGAGCCATCCTGGACAGACCCATGCTGTGCCTCACACATACACAACATCTTCAAGGGGTCATACAGAAAGTGCCTCCAAACCTCCCCACCCGCTTCCACTTTGCCACAACCCCAACAAAGGCCACCCATCTTGAAAAGGTTTGCTTTCCTGTGGAGTAGGAGGTATAATTAAATTGTGTCCCAGCAGTGAAGGTTCCTTAATGACGATGAGCCAAAACTAATTGTACTGATTTGTTTATCACTGGCTTAGGAGACCCATCAAACAAATGGACTGAGACTATTTCCATATTCTTATCTGTTGGATAAATGAGAAACAAATGACCTCTCCATATGTCTGCATCCTGAAGTCACTGCCCTCTAAGGCTGAGTGCTCTATGGCTTCGGGTGGGAGCTTTCTCCAAAGCTGGGGCCATTCTGCCCTCTGGCTTCTTCAGATAGGTGAAGAAAGCTGAAAATTTTGGTGTTCATTCTTTTATTTTTCATTTATTTAGAAGGATTTGTTTTTAACAGTTACAATTTGGATCCTTGCCAAAGGTGCCAGATGGCCTGTTTTCTTTGGGAGACCTGGTCATGAGTATTAATAACCCTAATTTGGAATTCTCTGTGGAAGAAGGAGCCACAAGATTTGGAGTGGGAGGAAATGTAGAATCACTGATATCAAGTGAATTCAGAGAAAAAGACTCTTGAATCTTGGTCACGAGTGAGGCATAACAGTAGGCAGGCAGCTTTGGGGGGCCACAGAAGGAGAAGCCTGATGTACCTGCACCTACCCCTCTTAGTCTTGGGGAGCCTTCCCAATCTATTGCTCTGCAAATTAAGACAAATAGAGAGGATTAAAGGAGAGCTCTGGAGAGAGCCATAGCAACGTCCAGAGTTAGGTTATTGGGCCCAAGTGGAAAAGGATAAAATAAATGGCTTCAAGAATGTGAAGAAATTAGCTGCAGGAATGTGAAACTAAACAGTGGATGGAGGCTTGATCTGTGACTATTCGCTTTCACTGAGATGAAGGAGCAAAGCTCAACCTAGTCTTTAGAAAAGATTTAGGGGAACATAGAAAGAAAACCAACATCATTGAGTTCGTGTTCTGCTCCAGTTACTTGGCTAAAGAGTGGTCAGGAGTGAGCCTGACATATATCGTTTCTTTAATTCTTTTGCCTAGCCCAAGAGGTTGGTATTCATATCCCACTTTGGAGAGGAGGCAGCTATGAATCTCATAGTTTAAGTGTCCAGTTAATGTTTGCAAATTGAAAGCCACTATTATCTGCATCAAAGCCCATACTCTTAACGGCTGAAGACTGATCTCTCACTCTCCTTCCTCATCTTTCCAATAGAAAGCAAGGAGTTCCATTCAGGACCTCTATGTGGGCAATATTGAAGAGCATGAGCCTTTCTTCCTCTCTCACTTGCCCTTACACTCTTCCAAAGGAGGGCCTCATCTGAAAAGGGAGAGAGCCTGAAGCCCTTTGACTGAACTGGTCAGGGGCAGGACCACGATATTGATACACACCTAGGCCACCCTATGGCTGAGTTCTCTCTCGTGCCCTTTACACCAATCTGTGTCCTGCTCCAAGGGCCTTGCCCCTGTGACTCTATGCAGTAAACAGGCCACACAGCTGCTTCTGGTAGCCCAGGCAGAACTCTGAGCAGAACCCTGGTCTCTGTTTCGGTTTGTACCTGGTGGTCGAGTCAGAGATGTAAAGTCCCAAGATTTTAGTTTAGAGGAGGTGGTCAAAGATCCTTTCATATTCCCCAATTCCTTTTATCATAAATACAGCTGATGCTCTATTTTGATCACCAATTTGCTCTTTCTTTTTATCCTCAATTGATTAGATTCCCTAGGAAAAGAGGAGTGAGTGCATAGGTATTTTTTCTAAACACCAATCTCTACTATTGATGAGACACATGAGGAGCTTTCCAAATGCAAGGGTCATTCAGGTGACCTGATGGCTTATGGTGACTGGGATGGTTTAAGGAGAATTTTGATTAACAGGAGAAAGAATTTTTTAGGAAACCTCTAAACTTGTTTGAAGCTGATTTAGTTGATCCTGCAAAGCTGCATTTTTTTTCACCTAATTGAAGAGTTTATTTTAGAGGTATTCATCTTCTAAAAATATTTCACCTTTAACCACCATTTTCAGATATAAACTACTTTATCATTTATGTGGACTTTGAGGAATTAAGAGCTTTTGATAAACCTTGCCTCATTTGATTTTCAACACAGCAGGAAAAAAAAAAACAGAGGAAGAAGAGAAAATTTCCTCTTTGTAAAGGAAAATATTTACTTTTAAATGACTTGTCCAAGGTCACTTGGCTGGAAAGTGTCTGGGAAGAGACTCTGCTTTTCTGTGTTCTGAGTTGGCCTTAAATTATCGCAACACTTCACATACCAAAAAAAAAAAAAACAAAAAACCTGATACATTTGATTATATAAGAATGTAAGTCTCCTGCACAGCCATAAATATTCATTAAACAATATAAGATAAATAACAAATGGGGGAGTAATTTACCCCACTAGACAACAGGGTTAACTGTCTTAATATATAACAAAATCTTTGAATATCAGTAAAATATATAAACAACCAACTATAAAATAGGCAAAGAAGGAAGCATGCAATTAGTCAATGACCATGAAAAGATGCTTAAACTTATATAGTTAAAGAAATGCCACTGAGTTACCATTTTTCACTAACTGGCAATAATTAAAAAGCTTGATGTAATGTTGGTAAGAATATGGGGAAAAACTGTTGGTGGGAGTATAATTTGAGACAGCTTTTCTGGAAGGGAATTGGCAGTATTTATTGTAACTTATTAGTAATGTCTACAATATCTGGTAGGGTGTGAACGTTGAGTTCCGTTAACAGAAATAAAGTATTCCTGGAGTTACAGGATGAAGCACTTATCAAACCATACAGAGTCCAAATCATGCAAATCAGAAAGCTTCCTCTCTAATCACCCTTTTAATTCCCTCTCTTAGCTTCCTCCACAGCTGGTCTTTTATCTTTCAGATCTTTCCCAGGTTGGCAACTTCCAGGTTCTCAGCTCTACTCAGTTCTCCTTTGGTAGGAGCCTGTTTTGTTATTTGGACCTTGGGCTTTATTGGAGGGGAGAGGTCCTTAGGACCTTCACAGTGAACATGTATACAGTAATAAAACATTTCTCTTGCTGATTTTTGACTACTACTTATAACTCAAATGTGCTATGCTAATAGAACCTCCCTCTTAGTGTGCAAGAGAGAAAATGAAGGAGGAATGAAAAATTATAATCAATTACAATATAAATTGGCCCAGAATTGACAGATGGGAGAATCTATTCCATGGATGTACTTGCAACAGTGTCTGAAGATACATCTGAGAAAGTAATTGAAACTTTGTAATTGCAGAACATAAAATGTAAATAGCCATCAATAGATAACCAACAAAATAAAGCATGGTGCCTTTCTACCATGGGATACTATGCGGTCCTTAAGAATGGGGTAGATCTTCCATTATGCTGTAATAGAAATTTACCTAGAATACAAAAGAATCTCATCTTCTTCAACATGGAGATTTAAAAAAAAAAATCTTTGGCCAACTTAAATGTGCATACTTTTAGAATCATAAATGAAATTATTGAATGTTTACTATATTTAATTTATTAATGTAGTTACACATTCACATTTAAGATTGCATATCATATAACCTTTTACTTCAGAAATATTTCTACATTTTGCATTTCTTGAATCAGTATTATTTGAATACTTCACATACATTTTTGACATTAGTCTTTTACAAACTGGAGCTGCTTTCTGAGTCATCTGATACATATTTTTTCAGAGTACATTTTCCTTATTTCCATCTGTTACTTGAGATACAGCATTTGTTGACCCACATATGATGCTATCACTGGAAATTTTATCACAAACTACAAGTATCCATTCATAGAACATCAGTAAAACTGTTTTATTAAGATTCATTCTGTAGGGCTATGTGCTAGATCTCACAACACAACTACTTATTCTGTTGCTTGGCAAATAATCTTTGAAAGGCTTGTTTTTACAATTTTAAGCTTGAAGCTTTTTGTCTTACTCCAAGAAGTAAAGACTCATCTGTGATAAATTTCTTTGCCCCTTTTAATCAGTGTCACAGGTGACCATAATAGGTATCCAAACTCATGTTGACCAAGATTGTTTCAGGCTAATGTGTCTTTCCCAAACAATAATCTTTAGTTCAAACTTAAGTAACAAAGAAGGCTTCTCATAACCTCAGAGATTTTGCAAAGACCTGGTGATAATTATATTTCTTTTCTGAAAGATAATTTTAGCAGCGTAACCTCATCATTTACTCAGGCATTTATGGAATGTATATAGATGTACACTCAAGTATTCAAGATATATTCTGAAGTAAAAGAACAAATTGTAGAATAGTATTTACAGTGAACCCATTTGTAGAAAATAAAAAGGCTATACCAGTAAATGTTATCTATAATCGTATGTAACTACATATTCATAAACCATTCCTGGAATAATACCTCGTGATTACTCCTAAGGTAGTTGGGGGAAGACCCCAGGAGGAGGAGGAAGACTGGTATGTTTTCTCTTTTGACCCTTGTTCCAATGTTGGCAGTGATGTATTAAATGAGAATTGGTTTTAAAATGCATGCCTTTCCTTTTCCTTTCTCCCCTCTCCCTCCCACTACAAGCTATTTCTCATTTGGAGTTTTGCTTGCTATTACCTTGAGCCAAATTAAACCAGCGATCTCCTGATGGAAAAGTCCAGAGCCTGTTCAATGACTCCAGCCCCTTTCCCATTCATTCTCCTCTGGAGCCATCACCAAAGCCCTGGTCACACTCTGTAATTTGTAAATCTTGAAATGGTGGTTTGCAAGGCAAATGATTCAGAGCAAGAGCTTTATCCCGGGAACTTATCCTCCTAGTTGCACAAAAACAAACACCAGGGACAAGAAAATTCCCCTCCTTCCTTCCTTCTTTCTTTCTTCTTCTTCTTTTTTTTTTTTTTTTTTTTTTCCTGGGTAAAGGGAGCTAAAAAGCAGGAGAGGAGGTCAGTTTGTGGAAAATGAACTGAAGGAAGTGAATTGTAAGAGATGGGTCAAAGAAAGAAATCCTTATCTCTGATAAGGGAGCTAACTGCACTTTTTGCAAATAAATTAAACCAAAGATAGAGAGGCAGGCTATCAAGGCAGCCTAAATGAGGACACCTCAAAAGGAAGAAGGAGGAACAAAGCTTCAGAAGCTTCAACATAAGAACAAAGAAGAAGAGGAAGCGGTGTTTAATGAGTGCACAGTATGATGCCAGAGCCTGACTGCTTTGGTTTGCTGTGAGAATCTCTGGCTAACAGTGCCTAAACAATAGAAGTTTATTTTTTCTTAAGACAAGCCATCTGGATATAGGCAGTCACTGGAATTGATTCAACAAATCAATGAAATCAGAGCTTCTGATCAGCTTAGCAATTTCTGTGATACTTTTCACCTCTTCAATGTTCCCACATTCTGAGATGGCTGCAGCAGCATCAAGCATCACATCCTCCCACAATCCACTTCAAAGCCTTGAGACAAAGGACAACACAGGCCAGTGTTGCTCCTCCTGTGCGCCTCTTATCAGGAAAAAAATATCTTTCTCAGAGCCCCACAGCAGCCCCCCTTTATATCTCATGGGCTACAGCTCTGTCATAAGCTCACCCTGTTCCAGGGATTGCCTCCACCTATTTGAGATCAAGGGATCTCTTCCTGTTACCTAAAGAAGAATTAGAGCACTGTTAATGAGTAAGAAAAGGTGACGTGTTGGAAAAAGCAGCCAACAACTTCTGCCACATTAAATAATCTCCATAAGCCACCTTTTGAGATAACTATTATTATTGCCATTTGAATTAGTTTGCTAGGGCTGCCAAAGAAAAAGACCACAAACTGGGTGCCTGAAACATCAGAACTTTATTGTCTCATTATTCTGAAGACTAGAAGTCCAAAATCTGGATGTCAGCAGAGTTGGTTCCTTCTGAGGGCTGTGAGGGGCAGATTTGTTCTAGACCTCTCTCTTTGGCTTGTTAATGATAGTCTTTTCGCTATATCTCTTCACATAATCTTCCTTCTCTGCAGGTCTGTGTCCAGATTTCCCCTTTTTATAGAGAGAGCAGTCAGACTGGATTAAGGCCCACCCTAACAACCAATGAAGTTAACAATTTTAACTTAATTACCTCTATACAGACCCTATCTCTACATTCTGAAGTTGTGGGGTAAGTATTTAGACATATACATTTTAAAAGGGCACAATTCAACCTGTAACACCATTGTACAGAAGAAACAGGCTAGTAGAGATTAGATAACTTACCCAAGACCCCAGTAGCTCCAAACCTACACCTGCCTTACAACAAACTTGTGTTCTTTCCACCATAACACAAGAAAACAAAAGTTAGTACGTGAGAAATAGAGTGAATGAACAATATTAAAGTATTTCTAATGCATATGACAGAGGTGTAGGACTATTATAAGGATGTGTGGGCAAAAATACAGATTTTCAGCTAAAACATTTTCATTCGTATCTCAGTGTAGATACAGTTTAAATTAAGAGTTGTAGACTAAATAACATGAAAGGGAACTTACAAGTTGGGTGCTTTAAGCGCTACACAGCAAAACCAATGAAGCCAAGAAAAGAATTTAAGGAAGGGGTCAGAGAGGATAACTGACTGGCCGGCACTATCAGCAAGCAGGATTTGCCAAAGGGAAAGTCATGCAATGGCAACACCTCTCTCAGAGCTCACTCTCTTACCTTCACTTGTTTTTCCTGAACGTGTGTCCCATTGATTCTCACATTCCTACAGACTTGCATCCTGACTGCCCAACTCCCCTCCATTTGGCTTAGCTCTGCTCCAATCAGGCAGGAAGAACGCCCACTGGGGCCTGCTCATTTGCTTTTACAGTTTTACACCACTGCAACTTGCTATGCCTCTCTTTCCCACATCTAGGGCACCCTTTAGATAGGAACGCCGGGTTCATTCCTGCTGAGGTGTTACTGACTGGTAATAGCAAAATCTGTTCCTATCTTGCAGGATGAATGTGCACTTTTACAGAGAATACAGTCTCAATTCAAAGAATTCTTAATTTTTTTTTTCCCACAAAGTGGGTAGTCTAATAAGATGTAGGGGAGAAGGAGCTTTGAGAAAGCTGGAGAAGTCTTGAAATCTGGACAAGTGTGTTGACACTGTTAGTGACTGCCTGCTTTAAACATTCTGTTCATTGCAGTAGCAATAGTAGTAGTCAGCAGAAATGTGTATTTGGTCCTAATCAGGACTGAATAATCTGGAAAGTCTTTACAAACTCGGTTCAACCATCCCCTCTTCCAGAAGGCTTCCCTGACTACCTCTCATTCACCTTGGTTGTCCTCCATGGCATCCTCACAGTTCCCTATCCATCCTAATGCATTGTCATTGTTGGTTTATTGGACATTCTTCCCCAGGCAACCACAAACTTTTCAGAGGAAGGAACTAGCTTTTCTCTATATGGCAAGTACCAAGCCCAGAACCTGGCATGTTGCTGGTATTTGTATTAGGTTCCTAGACTGCCATAGCAAATTCGGTGGCTTAAAACAACAGAAATTTATTCTCTCACAGTTCTGGAGACCAGAAATGAGAAATCAAGGTGTCAGCAATGTTGGTTTCTTCTGGAGGCTCTGAGAGGCAATGTGTCCTATACCTTTCTACTAAATTCTATGGCTGCTGACTACACTTGGCATTCCTTGGCATAAAGCTGCGTAACTCCCATCTCTGCCTCCGTCTTCACATGGAATTTCCCTGTGTGTCTTTGTATCTGTTTCTTCTTCTCTCATAAGAACTTGTGATTGGATTTAAGGCCCACCCTAATCCAGGGTTATATCATCTAATGATCTTTACCTTAATTACATCTGCAAAGACCTTTATTCCATATAAGATCACATTCTCAGGTTCTGGGTGGACATATTTTGGGGAGCCACAATTCAACCTGATACAATATTGAATAAGTATCTGGGGAATAAATAAATGAACAGTCAACATGGTTCCAATATCTAGTGTGAAGAATTATACTTTCATACCACATGAAAGTAAACTGTATTTAAAGTATACAAGAAACCCAACTGATGCTTGAGGAACCTTTATATGCTTGTGTTAAATGGTAAGACTAAATTACTTTGGGCTTTCACTGTATGGAGTGTTACATTTGAAATAACCTAATGTGTTCTTTGGCCTTGAAACATGATAGATCTTATTAAAGTGAAGTTTTATTATTGTAAGATTTATATTATTTTCTATTTGAGCTTTTCTAAACTATTAAGTAGTATTATCTATTAGTTTCAATACTAGATATTCAGTTATTTTAACAAGAGGCATATTAATAGGATCACACCCACTGTCATTTTTTTTCTATCATACTTCAGATGTGGCCTTATTCAAGGATAGAGTGTCAGAGGCTTCTAGTATTTCTCTCTCATACAGCAGTTTCACACTTGGAACTCCACATACATAGTGAGGAAATAGATATCTTTCCATCATAGTCCTGCTAAACAGAAAACAATTCTCTATTAGTTAATGTGGCCAAATATTTTCTGGTACCTAGTAGAAGCATTATTTTTAGTAGCGATATAAGCAGGAAATGGGCAGCCAAAGCTTTTTGTTTGTTTGTTTGTTTGTTTGTTTGTTTTTTGACACAGAGTCTCACTCTGTCACCCAGGCTAGAGTGCAGTGGTGCAATCTGGGCTCACTGCAGCCTCCGCCTCCCGGGTTCAAGCAATTTGTTGCCTCAGCCTCCTGAGTAGCTGGGACTACAGGCGCCTGCCAGCATGCCCAGCTAATTTTTTGTATTTTTACTGGAGACAGGGTTTCACCGTGTTAGTCAGGATGGTCTCGATCTCCTGGCCTCGTGATCCACCCACTTTGGCCTCCCAAAGTGCTGGGATTACAGGCATGAGCCACCGCACCCAGCTGCCAAAACTATTTTTAAAATGTGGGTATATGTCAAATAACATTTAGACATTAATCAAACTACAGCTTGTCCTACATCATCAATTACTGACACCACAGGGAATGATTGTCATTCACTTATAAATAGGTCCAAGCAAAACCTAGACAGGGCCCAGACTGGCAAGAGTCAGTCTGACTTTAGAATGTTATTTCCAAAGAAGCAAAGATCTCAGTAAGTTTGGAAGTAGAATCACCTCAACATCCCTGGAGAAACAGATCTAGTCCCTCTGGCTGTGCATTGCTTGAAATGCAGTGTTGTATCATATATTAAAACACTGAAAATGGAGTTCAGCATGGAGGGCCCTAGGCTGCACTATCATGAATCTTTCACCTTTGCTAATCTTAAAAGTCAGAAATAATTTTAAAATAGATGCACAGAGCAACGTGTGCGTGGGGAAAGTGGGTGCTGCTTAAATTTCAGTGCCAGGAACAGTGTCGATTTGGCCATTCATACCTGTCAATAGCTGCTGAGGGTAACCTTATTTAACTGCAGAGAAAAAAAGATGAAATATGTTCAGCTCCTACCTTGAGACATAATCATTATTTAATAAGGTACTATATATGAAACATGGACTTTATTTGACACATGATATGCTAATAAGCTCCAGAATATTGCTAGGCTCTTTGAAATGGAGGCTGTGAGATCATGATAGTCAGTCACCTGCCTACAATACGTGTAGAACCCTTTAGTCTCCTGAATCTTGAGGCTTTTGCAAATTTGTGTTAGCTGATGTCTATGTGGTGCGGGGAAAGCAACCATTTCTGGTACTACTGACATATGACAGAAGTGATATTGCATTAAAACGGAAAAGAAAGAGAAGACTATTATTATCATGTGGTTATGAACATTCCTTTACAAGTCTTTGTGTGGACACAGGTTTTCCTTTCTCTTGGACAAATACCTAGAAGTGGAATTGTTAGGTCATACGGGAATTCTATGTGTAGGCCTTTGTGGGAATGTTAGACTGTTTTTCAAAGCAGCTGCACCCTTGTACATTCTCACCAGCAGTGTATGAGGGTTCCAGTTTCTCCACATTCTAACCAATATTTGTTATTACCTGTCTTTTTTATTATAGCCATCCAAGTGGATGTGAAGTGGCACCTCACTGTGGTTCTGATTTGGACTTTCCTGTTGGCTAATAATGTTGAGCATCTTCTCGTGCTTATTGGCTCCTTTTACTCCTTTACCTTGACTAGTAGGCTTGCCTTCGAGCAGCAGTTTCCAACCATTTTGGCACCAGGGACTGGTTTCATGGAAGACAAATTTTCCATGAGTGTGGGTGTGGGGGATGGCATTAGATTCTCATAAGGAGCACACAACCTAGATCCCTCGCATGCACAGTTCACAATAGGATTCGCGCTCCTGATCTAATGCTGCTGCTGATCTAACAGGAGATGGAGCTCAGGTAGTAATGCTCGCTCACCTACTGCTGTGTTGCCCAGTTCCTAACAGGCCAACGGCAGGTACAAGTCTGTGGCCCTAGGGTTAGGGACTCCTGCCTTGGAGGAATTTGGTCCACTACTGTAGTTATATAATCGCAGAAAAATTTCAACATTCTAATCTCTGTGGACAGGACAGCTCCCAGAGTCTCCGCAGAAAGAAGGCGGCATCATGTTTGAAGTTCGGCACCTGGGACCCAGTATTGCTGCAGCACAACCCCCAGGAGTCTACCCCTAGAGCCCCGGTGTTGCTGAGGAAGGCATGGAAAGAGACTCCGGGAAGGGTAGTCAGAGAATGGAGAGGGCTTCACAGCGAGCACCAACCAGGGGCTTAGCTGGACCCCAGGTTTCTAGGTGATCATCTGGTAGCATATACCCTGTGATCTTCTTTCATCCTCCCCATTTATTCTCTACAGTTTTACAGCTGCTGGAACACACTGTCACTTTTACATTATGGAAAAGTTGAAAATATTCAGCTGATTTCTGAGAAACTGGGCATATTTCTCACTGAAGAACCAATAAGAAAGGTTTTTGTCACATCAAAGTAGATATAAATTTCCAGGATAAACCAGATGGTGAGTTTAGAGTGTCAACTTAGTAAGGACAATATGCATATAGAATAAATACCTTACCAAGTAGGACAGAATAGGCTATGTATGGGATGCTTCTAATATGAGTCTAAGAGTTGAACAGCTTGTCATTTTTCAACTCAGTCAGTAAATGGGAATGGAATTCTTTATTCTGGAAACACCAACAGAGTTATTCTGTTGATGTAGTGTAAAATGATTTTAATGCTTGTGGTCTAAGGAAGTATCTCTATCACTCAGTACAGTCTAGAACAAATAAACAGGCAAACAAACAGGGAAACACAAATTGGAAGATAAATAAAAGGGGCAGCAGGCAGTGAGTAGTTGTTACCTAATTTGCATTCAAAGAATGTTTAAAGAATATTGGCAGGAATCCAGTAAACTAACTTGAGTCAGATGAACTTCATATTAACAATGGGTGGAAATTTATAATATTGGGGTTTGGCTAATACTACAGGATTTTCTTGGTTAGAATCATGAAAAGATAGAGAAACCGTGCTAATTCTGACACTTTGAGATGTAAGAGCAGTTCTTGAGGTATTGAATCTACATCAAAGTGATGGAATAAACTGGAAATAATTTGTACCACCGAGATTTAAGTTAGGGGAATGTGTTAGTTTTCTATTGCTGCTGTAATAAATTATCACCAACTTAGTGGTTTAAAACAACACAAAGTTATTTTCATACAGTTCTGAAGTTAGAAGTCTAAAATGGGTTGTTAGGGCTGCATTCCTTCTGGAAGATCCAAGGGAGGATCTGTTTCTTTTTCCAGCAAAAAATGCAAGGCTGCCTACATTCCTTGGCTCATGGCCTCCCTCCACCGATTTCTGCTTCCATGCTCACATATCTTTTTCTCACATTGCTGTCTATTTCTCTTTTAAGGACCCCCTCGGTTACATTGGGCCAGAATAATCCTTCAAATTCAAGATCCTTAATTTAATTGCACCTATGAAGTCCTTTTTGGCATGTAAAGCAACATATTCACAGGTTTCAAGTATTAGAGTGGGGACATCTTCAGGGAGCTATTATTCTATCTAACACAGGGAAAAAAAGGATTTTCTCAGTCCTTTAAGTATCAGCCTGAAGGTGATAGAAAGTAAGTGTTTGTTTTGTGAGGGCTGAGGCTGATCCTGCAGGGCACAGTTAAAGCATAGTGGTTCTGCCCTGAAGTGTCATCTGCTGCTGGTGAAATCAAAGGCTTGGATGGCATAGCTTTTCCCTGCTAGAGTAAGTAATCACAGTATTAATAGGTAGGATATGATTTAACCCACAGCATACTAGGAGCTCTGGCCAACAACTTTAGAGTGGGTCTTCACCATTTGGAGGCATGATTATGAGCTAACAATACTACATGTAAGATATTGTGGCCTTTGATTTCTACCCTTCACCAAAAATATCTTAAGGACTTTGTGCCAGGTGGGTGCTAGGAAAAAAATAAAAATGAGACACAGGCTTTGCAGTCTAGAAGCCAGGAGCCAGTTATGTAAAACACAGGAATATATTGTATAGGAACAATAGAGTGAGGTATGGAACCAGAGAGAGGGAACCTAGAAGATGGTCCAAGAAGTAGAAGTGAAGACAGAGTATGGTGGACCCAAGAATAATAATAGCAGACAGTTATATGGTGTTTCCTCTATGCTATGCACTATCTAAGATCTTTACACAGATGTTCCTTGACTTATGATGGGGTTATATTTGGATAAACCCTTTGGAAGTTGAAAATAGTGGAAGTCAAAAATGCATTCAATAGTGTACACCTAAATAACCGAACATCATAGCTAAACCTGGCTTACCTGCAACATGCTCAGAACACTTAAATTAGGCTACAATTGGACAAGTCATTAAACACAATGTGCATTTTATGATGAAGTGATGAATATCTCATGTACTTTGTTGAATACTGTACAGGAAGTGAAAACCAGAATGGTTGTATGAGTGCTCAAAGTACAGTTTCCACGGAATGCATGTTGCTTTTGCATAATCATAAAATTTTTAAAAAGTGCAGGTCAAACTATCATAAATTGGGGGCTATCTGTATATATTAACTCATTTAATCCTCATAACCCAAGCCTGGTAAATTGGCTTCCTAGATGGGGTTTCTCAAACACATCTCTATTTCCCCTCTCAACTGTTACCACTGTAGTTCAGGACATCAGGGTCTTTTGCCAAAGCTTCCTATCTAGTGTCCCTGCCCTCTGCTCTTATCCCACACCAAAGTGATCCATTTATAAAGTAAATCTAACTGTGTGACTTAAAATCCTTCAAATCTTGCTCACAATAGAGCTGACGTTCTTTACCTCTCATTTGAAGCCCTCAAGTGTCTGACCTCGGTCCTCCTCTCTGACCTCACCTCCACCTTCTCTTTTCCACCTACTCTCATCAGTTACAATCCATAAAGAGTGGATTCCGCCTCCTTGCAGGCAGCTGTGCTGTTTCAGGCCCGTGGACCTGCCTCCACCTTTTACCTTCCCCCACTCGCTAACTCCTGCTGCTGTTCAGGCTGCTGCTGCTTACATCCCTAGCCTGTGTGTGGTGTCCCTCCCCTTTCCTCCCACAGTGACCTGAACACAGCTCAGGTATTTATGCCTCTGTTCTCCTTGGTAGGTTTAAAGATTCTTTAGAGCAAAGACACCGAATTTTCATCTTCCCTTCTCCGGCCCTTGCGCAGTACCTTGCACATAAAAGCCATTCAGCCAAAGTTTGTTAAATTCAACTAAACTGAGCAGGAAGCGTCTCCCTTGCGTGTGACTGTGACTTTTTGCCATTCAGAGAGAGGCAGTACAATCATGGTGATTTGAGGACGCTTAAAAATGGAAAGAGCTCCACATCGAAGGCCTCTTGAATGTAGTGAAAATGAATATCAAAATCAATATGCCGTTCAGTTTAGGGATATGAATAAATGATTTCAAATGAATTGAATTTTCCTCTCAACATTAAGTGGTGAAGCAAAATGAATTATTAGATAACATATTGGAAGTAAAAGCTCTCTTCTGACTGTTCCTACAATTTGTTGTTACTTGTCTTCGGACCTCTGTGTGTCATGTAATACTGTGTGTCATGGCGATCTGAGAAGTATCTCCTCACCTTCTAAAGGTCAAAGACTGTATCTTAGGATCCAAATTTGGAATTATTTCCTGACATTAGTCTCTTCTTCCTCTGTGCTCCCATAACATAATTTCTTCTTTTTAACTGGTTGTTTAAAATAGAAAAATGTCATACTTGAATATTTTGATTTTTGTGGGGGAAAAATTTACTACTGTGAAAAAAAATAGAATAAAACAATGTGAAAGAATGCCTCAATTTATCCTTCAAACCCACAGGTAACCCCTAATAAGAGTCTGTTCCTTTTTCTATGCATGTATGCATCCATGCATACATCATGTTTTTATGTGTTATTCTTTCTGTTGCTTCTTGTTGGTAGATAAAATTAAAATTATACTCTCTACCACTTGAGTTTTTTTAGATGATACTTCTAAAACTTTTTTATTGACACATTTTATAATTACACATATTTATGGTTTACAATTTGATATTTTGATACACATATGTTGTATAATGATCAAATCAAGGTGTTTAGTGGATCCATCACTTCATAGTGGTGGAACATTCAAAAGCTTCTCCTCTAGATATTTTGTAATACACAATACCATCCTGTTAACAATGATCACCTATTGTGCAATAGAACACCAGGACTTATTCCTCCTGTCTAATTGTAACTTTGTATCCGTTGACCAGCCTCACTCTATCCTCCCTTCTTGCTCCTCTCCCTAATATCTGGTAACCACTGTTTTGCTCTCTGCTTCTGTTATATCAACTCTTTATTTATATACATACAGACACACACACTTTTTTTCTTTTTGATAATATCCATTCTAAATGGAGTAAGGTGATGATATCTCATCGTGGTTTTGATTTGCATTTCCCTGATGATTAACGATGTCGAGCATTTTTTCATGTGCCTATTGGTCATTTGTGTGTCTCACTTTTTCTTTTGAAAAATATCTATTTAGGTATTTTGGGTTTTTTTTTTTCTTTTGTTTAAGTCCCTAATATATTTTGGATATTAACTCCTTGTCGAAAGTATAGTTTACAAATATTTTCTCCCATTCTACAGGTTGTCTCTTCTCTCTATTAATTGTTTTTCGTGCTGTGCAAAACCTTTTTAGTTTGACATAATCCCATTTGTCTACGTTTGCTTTTGTGGCCTATGCTTTTGAGGTCTTATTTTTAAAATCCCTGCCATGCCCAGTGTTGTGAAGCATCCCCCCCCCCCCCCGCCCCTTTGTTTTCTTCTAGTAGTTTTTCAGTTACACACTTTACAATTAGCCTTTAATCCATTTTGGTTGAATTTTGTATATGGTGAGAAGTAAGGGTCTAGACTCATTCTTCTGCTCATGGACATCCTGTTTTTCCAGCACTGTTTATTGAAAACACTGTGTTTTCTATAATGTGTATTCTTGGCACCTGTGTTGAAAATAAATTGAATGTAAGTAGGTGAATTTATTTCTGGGCTCTCTATTGCGTTCTATTGATCTGTGTGTCTGCTTATATGCTAGTACCATAATGTCTTGGTACTTACAGCTTTGTAATCTATTTTAAAGTCAGGTAGTGTGATGCCTCCAGCTTTGTTCTTTTTGTTCAGGATTGCTTTAGCTATTTTGGGCCTTTTGTGGTTCCATGTAAACGTTAGGATTTTTTTTTTCTATTTCTGTAAAGAATGTCATTTGGTATTTTGATAAGAATTGTATTACATCTGTGGATAACTTAAGATAGTATGGACATTTTAACAGTGTCAGTTCTTCTAATCTATGAATATGTGATATCTTTCCATTTACTTGTGTCTTCCTCAATTTCTTTGTGTCTTCCTCAATTTCTTTCCTCAGTGTTTTATAGTTTTCAGTGTAGAGATCTGTCACTTCCTTAGTTAAGTTTATTCCTAGATAGCTTAATTTTTGGAAACTATTGTAAATGGAATTGTTTTCCTGACTTCTTTTTCAGATAGTTGGCTTCTAGCATACAGAAAGGCTACTGATTTTTTTGTATGTTGATTTAGTGTGCTGTGACTTCACTGAATTCATTTATTAGTTTCAACAGTTTTGTTGTGAAATCTTTAGGGTTTTCTATACATAAAATCATGTCATTTGTAAATGGGAACAGTTTGACTTTCTCCTTTCCAAATTGCATGCCTTTTATTTCTTCCTCTTGCCTAGTTGCTCTGGCAAGCACTTTCAGTATTGTGCTGTGGGTTTGTCATATATGGCCTTTCCTGTGTTGAGGTACATACATTTTATACTTAATTTGTGGAGAGTTTTTATCATGAAGGGTGTTGAATATTATCAGAAGATTTTTCTCCATTTATTTAAATGATCATATGGTTTTTATCTTCTAACTTGTTGTTAATGTGGTTGTATGGTTTGGATATGTTTTGTTTGTCCCCACCAAAGGTCGTGTTGAAACTGTATCCCCAGTGTGGCAGCACTGGAAAGTGGGGCCTAGTGGTAGGTGTTTGGGTTATGGGACAGATCTCTCATGAATGACTTGGTTCTATTCTCAGTGAGTTCTCACTCTCTCATGACTGGATTGGTTCTTGCAAAAATGGATTAGTTCCAGTGAAAGTGGGTTGTCATAATGTCAGGATACCCCTCAGGTTTCCCTCTCTTCACACACATATGCTTTTCCTTTGACTTTCTCTGCTGTTTTGTGATGCAGCAAAAGCCCTTGCAAAAGTCAAGCATGCTTTTGAACTTCTCAGCTTGCAGAACTATGAGCTAAATCAACCTTTTTCTTTATAAATTACCCAGTCTCTGGTATTCTCTTACTACAACACCAAATAAACTAAGACACTGGTGTATCACATTTGTTGATTTGCATATGTTGAACCATTCTGGCATCTCTGGGATAAATTCCACTTGATCACAGTAATTGATCTTTTTAATATGCTACTATATTCTGTTTGCTAGTTTCATGTTGAGAATTTTTATATCTATGTTTATCAGGGACTTTAGTTTTCTTTTTTTGTTATGTCCTTGTCTGGCTTTGGAATCAGGGTAATGCTGCCTCATAAAATTAGTTTGGAAGTATTTCCTAATCTTCTATTTTCTGTAATAATGTGACAAGCATCTATATTGTTCTTTAAATGTTTGATAGAATTCAGCAGTGAAGCCATCAGACTGGGCTTTTTATTTTATTTTTTGATGGAGGATATTTTATTATTGATTCAATTTCCTCACTCATTATTGATCTGTCCAGATTTTCAGTTTCTTCATAATTTAATCCTACAATCCTTCATATTTCTGTGATATCAGTTGTAGTGTCTCCTTTTTCATCTCTGACTTGAAGTTTTGGGATCTTATCATATTTTTTCATAGACTAGCTAAATGTTTGTTTATTTTATCTTTTCAAAAAACCAACTCTTGTGTTGATATTTTTTGAATTTTTTGTTTATTTCTGCTCTGAGCTTTATTATTTCCTTTCTTCTGCCAATTCTGGCTTAGTTTTTTCTTGTTTTTCTATTTCCTTGAGGTGTTTGGTTAAGTTATTTATTAGGAATCTTCTTTATTTTTTGATGTAGGCATTTACTGCTATGAACTCTCCTCTTAGAACTGTTTTTGCTGTATTCCATAAGGTTTGGTATGATGTGTTTCCATTCTCATTTGTCTCAAGGAATTTTTAAATTCCCCTTTTGTCTATTTACCTCATTGGTTACTCTGGAGCATGTTATTTAATTTCCATGTATTTATAAGATTTCCGAAGTTTTTCTTGTTGTTGATTTCCAGGTTTGTACCATTATGGTCTGAAAAGATACTTGATACGATCTCTATCTTTGTAAATGTTTAAGCCTTGTTTTGTAGACTACAGTATCATTTATCTTGGATGTTCCATGTGCAGATGAGAAGAATGTGTGTTCTGTAGCTGTTGGATGGAATGTTTTGTAAATACCTCTTAAGTTCATTTAGTATGTAGTGTAGTTTAATATGATGTTTCTTTGTTGATTTTCTGTCTATATGATCTGTTTATTGTTGACAGTGGAGTGTTAAAGTCCAATACTATTATTGTGTCACTGTCTATCTCTCCCTTTAGAACTAATAATACGTAGTTTATATATTTGAGTGCTCCAAGCTGGCTGTCCAACCATGGATGGGCATGCATGTGCTGGAAAACTGCACAGTGCCTCTCTCCAGTAATGTAGGGCTGACTTCAGGCCAGCTATTGTGCTGGAAATGGGTATGTGCAGGCCAAGAGACCTTTTTGATTTAAAATTCTTTGAGTTATTTTTTTAAATGTTACAGTATGTCTTGGAGATTATAGATATACATACATACATATATGTGTGTATACATATATTATATATTTCCTTCTTTTTTCTATTGTTTGCTTTTGATGAGCACATGGTTTTCTTGTTTGCTTTTGTTTGGTTTTACTTAAACTTTTTAAGATAGGTTTTTATAACTGGCAATTTAAAAATATACTTTTTGCTATTAATGAGTATATATGTATTTTGTATAAATGCAAGCTTATATTTTTAATGAGGTGTTTTACTTAATTCACATTTATTGTAATGATTGAAATATTTAATCATATATAACCTGGTTGTTTATTTTTCTTCTTCTTTTGTAGAAATACAAAAGATTTCTAGAAGTGAGCTTGCCATGTCAGAGGATATTTGCATTTTATATTTTGATAGCTACACTCTGACAGATAGCTTGAAAAAGAACTGTGCTTAGATAACATCTGAGCTTGCTCTTTTCACCACATTTTCAAAGTTACTATCAACATTTTTCTTATATTCTCAATCTAATGAGCAAAAAGTTAATGTCTTCTTATTTTAATTTTTATTCCCTGTGGTAGTGAGTTAACAAACACAGCATATATCTCTTAGTTCATGTATATTTTCCTTGTAAATGGTCCTTTGTTCAGATTTCTATTAGTTTGTCTATATTTTTTTGAAAGAACTCTGTATAAAATGAATATTAACCCTTTGTATATTATAGATGTTATGGCTGTTTCCTCCTAGTTATCTTTTAACTTTGTTCATTGTAGCTTTTTCCATATGGAAAATTAAAATATATGTACAGTAAAATCTTTCAGTCTTATAAAAATTTTTTCTAAGTCCTTTTATCATTTTCTTTTTAAATTTGATATCTGTTGAGACAGATTCCAATTAATTATGGGATAATTTTAAAAATTTCTTTGGGATTCTTGCCTATTTTATTGTTCCATATAAACCAACAAATTATCTGTTTAAATTGATTAATAATCATTAGGATTTTGATTGAAATTTTAGATTTATATAGAATCAACACATTAAAATATAGACTCTTCCCACCCAAGAACACAATATATTGATTTATATGTTCAAGGCTTTTCAAATGTATTATCATAATTTTTTTCATTTTTAATATAGATTTTACACATTTTTGGTAGCTCTGTGTTTATGTGTTTTAATGTCTTATAGTTCTAGTGAATATGACTTTTTAGGTATGATTTTAATGTTTTATTTTTGTCGTATAGTCAAGCTGATTTTTAAAATTTTATCTAACTTTTGTATAGTTTCTCATTAGACTTGTCAATTTTTTATAGATTTTATTTATTCTTGCAGAGTCGCTTTTTGCTGTGATTAATCAAGCCTACCTTGATTAATTAAACCTTTTAAATTTAAACCTTTTAAAGGCTTACTGTAAATTATTGCTGTGTTTATTTTCAACCTTTATTAATTCTTTCCTTCAACTTTCTTTTATTTTCTTTGTTGTTTGTTGACTAATTATTTTCAACATTTTTGCTATCAATTGGTACATTTTTAAGGCTACTTATTTTTCCTTTGAGTTTATCTTTGCGGTAGCCTATTTTGATATATATATTCACAGCTATTCACTCTTAAACAGATTATGATTTTAATTTTGAATTCCCCTTACAGTCAAGATTTATTAAAAGTGAGGTTTTAAATGTATACAATTGGAGAGTTTTCTTGTCGTTCTTTGTTTTTGCAGGAAGGAGGTGTTCATTTTTGCTGTTTATTTATTTAGCCAGAAAATGTGGACCATAATTTCTGCTGTTCCAAATGTATAAAATTATTTTGTGGCCTTATGTAGTCAATCTTTTTAAGTATTCTATGAATATTAAAAATAAGTTATTTTTGTTTGTTGGATATAACTTTCAACATTGAATAATCTATATTGCTGTTTATTTCTGACTACTTCATATCATTGATTTATAATTTGTGTCCAAATACAACAGTGGATTTTTTTATTTCTCCTTACAAAACTTAAAGTTGACCTTATATTTTTGATGCATGTTGCTAAATACCTATGATGTATTATATTTTTTTTTTTTTTTTTTTTTTTTTTTGAGACGGAGTCTGGCTCTGTCGCCCGGGCTGAAGTGCAGTGGCCGGATCTCAGCTCACTGCAAGCTCCACCTCCCAGATTTACGCCATTCTCCTGCCTCAGCCTCCCGAGTAGCTGGGACTACAGGCGCCTGCCACCTCGCCCGGCTAGTTTTTTGTATTTTTTTAGTAGAGACGGGGTTTCACCGTGTTAGCCAGGATGGTCTCGCTCTCCTGACCTCATGATCCACCCATCTCGGCCTCCCAAAGTGCTAGGATTACAGGCTTGAGCCACCGCGCCTGGCCGTATTATCTTAATAATTTTTAATTCTTTTCATCTTATACTCAAGTATATTTATGATTGATAGGACCAGTCTTGATTTATTAGTGAATCTTCATGTTCAACCATTCTATGTCATTTTCATGTAGTTATGATTCTAGTAAAGAGCATGTAGATAAAACTATTATGTGTATCTGACATGACATATTTTTAATGAGGTGTTTTACTTAATTCACATTTATTGTAATGATTGAAATATTTAATCATATATAACCTGGCTGTTTATTTTTCTTCTTCTTTTGTATTAAGCTTATTTTATTAGGGTTTTTTTTTTCTTCATTCCTTCTTTAGTAATTATGCATTCCATTTTTCTCACATCGTGTATGTTCAAATACAGTATGTAAACTTACAGTTTCCAATTCTATGTTGACATTAAGTATGTCCTAAAATTACTCTTTCTGAATTAGATTCTTAGTAATTTTTCATTTTCCTTCTACTTCCCTGCCCCTTCCTGTGTTTTGTTAAAATGATCATCAATGTATGTTCAGCTTATTTGTCCTTTAAAGCCATTTTCTTAGGAATTATTTCCTGGAAATTGCTGTTTAAAGTGTCATTTAGACTAGGCATGATGGCTCATGCCTGTAATCCCAGCACTTTGGGAGGCCAAGGCGGGCGGATTACTGGAGGTCAGGAGTTCGAGACCAGCCTGGCCAACATGGTGAAACCCTGTCTCTACTAAAAATACAAAAAAATTAGCCAGGCCTATACTCCTAGCTACTCAGGAGGCTGAGGCAGGAGAATCACTTGAACCCAGAAGGCAGAGGTTGCAGTAAGCCAAGATCGTGCCACTGCACTCCAGCCTGGGTAAGAGAGCAAAACTCTATCTGGGGGAGAAAAAAAAAAAAAGCGTCACTTAGCTTTACTATCAATAATTTTTAGACTTAAAAACACATTCTGGGCTGAGTGCGGTGGCTCAAGCCTGTAATCCCAGCACTTTGGGAGGCCGAGGCAGGCAGATCACGAGGTCAGGAACTCAAGACCATCCTGGCTAACATGGTGAAACCTCGTCTCTACTAAAAATACAAAAAAATTAGCCGGGCATGGTGGTGGGTGCCTGTAGTCCCAGCTACTCGGGAGGCTGAGGCAGGAGAATGGTGTGAACCTGGGAGGCAGAGCTTGCAGTGAGTCAAGATTGCGCCACTGCACTCCAGCCTGGGCGACAGAGCGAGACTCCGTCTCAAAAAAAAAAAAAAAAAAAAAAATTGCTGCATTGAACTTGCATATTTGAGCCTGGTTTGTTGTCTTTTGATGTCACCAATTTGACATCACCAGTGAATCCACCACTAATTTAGCATTTAATCCTGAATCTGGCCTGGCTGTGAAGGTTGCAGTCATTTGCTGTGGGGTTCTTTTGAATTAAGTTCTCTTCAGGGGTGGATCTAGCTTGTGTGGCCTATATTACTGAAGGGAGTAAGAATCTTTAAGAAAAAATAAAATTACAAATACAAAGTAGATTTAAAAGTAAGTAGTTAGAATGAGAAAGTAGATCACCACAAATTATTGAAGACTTAGTAATTCAGTTTATTTTCTTCTGTAACCTCTTTACCTTCCACTGGGTCCACGCAAGGGAGAGGCTTTGACCATCTTTTCTTGTATCTCACAGTGTCATCTTTTTTTTTAGATTTTTTTTGTTTTTCCTCGAATGTATCCTCAAATATTTTCTTCAAAAGAATCCTATTAGATAAAGTTTCCTGAGACTTTGTGACTGAAAATGTTACCTCAGCCTTCACACATTAGAGATAATTTCAATGTAAAATTCTAGGTTAAAAATTATGTTTTCTCAGAATTTCGAAGACATGCCTTTACAGTCTCTTTGCATCCACATTTTCTGATGAAGATAATGGTATCAATCAGTTCCTTGTTTCTTTGCAAGGAATTATTCACTGCACTGTCCAAAACAGCCACCTATCACATATGTCTCTTGAACCTTTCTTTGAAATGTGAGTAAGTAGACTAACTGAATTTTAAAAGTTCTGAAATTTTAATTAATTTAAACTTAAATGTAAATAGACACGTGTAGCTAGTAACTTGATTAGCGCAGCTCTACATCATGAAGATACATATAGTTGGTTCATTAATCTTTATGGATATGCTGTATGGGCTTTCATTCTCAATGAGTTAACTCATTTTTCATACTTTTCAACCCTTTGTCATCTGTACTCTTTTCTAGGAGAATCCCTCATTTTAATCTTCTAGTTTATTATTCTAGTTTCAACTATTCAACTGAATTATTAAGTTTATGGTAATTGTGCTTTTAATTTCCAAGGATTCTGCCCATTAATTTTTTATAGCAGCCAGTTGCTTTTATCATAATATTTATGAAAATTTTAAAAAGTATATAAATATATATAAATATATACATACATGCATGCATACACACACTGTATGTATATTTTCATATATATTTATACACTTATAAAAGTATATATTTTTACACTTATATACATTGAAGTGTATATATTTTTAAATATACACTTTAAAAAATTATATACATATTTCCATTTTATTCCTGTTTCCTCTATATTAACTCCCATTTTCTTAGTGGTTACTTTTTTGTTGTTGAGTCAGTGACTCTTTTTTCATACTGTGATTCTCTCAAATGTTTAGTAATTGATTATGTCGTGATGGAAAAGTATTGATAGTGTCATCTTATTTACTGAGCACAAATGAGAAGTAGTGGTAAATACAGGTACAAGTAACAGGAGCCTTCATTCTATGTACTAGGCAAGGGAAGAGAGACACATAAAGGGCCCCTGTATAAGGATAAGTCATAGCCTGTTATCTTGGCACAGGAGACCATAAGTTATCAGAGGTACTTCTCAGAATTCCCACTTTATAAAGGTGTATTGACAGGGTAATCCTAGAAGCAAACACTGAAGTCAGCTGCTCTGAGGGCAGGGGATTGGCATAGTATACACGCACATACCATACACACACATACATACATACACACACGCACACAATGATAAATATACTGGTCCAACCGCCCATAGTTTTCTACTTCTAGCCTTCACTACTACTTCTGATCTTGTGCTTAGTTGTGGTTCATCTGGCAAAAATTACTTACTTTGGAGGTTCTTTTATTTGCATGGCTAATAGATTTCAGAGACCTGCTAAGTTTTTTGTTTTTGTTTTTGTTTTTAATTGGTTGCATTGAGATTTAGAATTGGTATATATCGTCCTGGTAGACTGACACCTTATCACCATGATATGACCTTGTTTATTCTTAGTAGTGCTTTCTGTTTGACTAATATCAATATAGCCATACCAGTTTTATTTGGTTTGTAATTACGTGGTACACAGTACCACTCTACTGTTGTAAGCACATATAAATTTTAAAAATCTAGCTTGAACATATTAATCTTGTACTTGAATTATGTTGTTAGTTAATGTACTTATTGATGTATTTGGATTTATATCCACCTTATTATGTAGCCTACCTAATCTCTTTAAAATGCCTGTGCTTTTTCTTTCTTTTAGATTAATCAGGTGATTTGTCATTCAATAGTTTATTATCTTATTATTTTTACATTTTAAACAAGTCTTTTAATGCTTAAGCAATCAAAAATGTACCCATGACTTATTACAGCTTAATACAAATGATTGCTTTCACCTCTTCCACAATAAGGATACAAAGTTATAACACTTTAACTTCATTTATCCCTTTGGTATTATTGTCATGTATTTTAATTCTATATATATTTTAAATTCCCCAAACAAAACATTGTTATTTTGTGCCATATATATATATATGTTATTTTGTGCCATATATATAGACATATATACACACACACACACACGCATGCATACATACATATATACACACACATACACATACACATACACACACAGAGGAAAAGAGAGAGGCAGAAAGGGCGGGAGATTGATGGAGAGTTTCACTATGTTGCTCAGTGGGCAACTGAGCTTATCTCAAAACTTCTGGGCTCAAGCAGTCCCCCTGCCTTGACCTCTTGAATAGCTGGGATTACAGTTGTGAGCCATGGCACCTGGCTTATATTCACTCATATTTGCCCAAGTATTTATCTTTTTATTGCTCTTCATTTTTTCCTTCATTTCTGCATTTTCCTCTATGATTGATTATGTTATTTATAAAGAAGAAGTTGACTTAATATTTCCTTTAGTACAATCATACTGAGATGAATTGTCTTGATTTTTGTTTTTCTGAAAATATTAGTATTTCATATTTCTTTTTAAGTATATTTTCATTGAGTGTACAATGCTAGTTGACATTTATTTTTAGCATTTAAAAAATATCATTCCAGGCCAGGCACGGTGACTCACGCTTGTAATCCTAGCACTTTGGGAGGCCAAGGCGGGTGGATTGCCTGAGCTCAGGAGTTTAAGACCAGCATGGGAAACATGGTGAAACCCCATCTCTGCTAAATACAAAAAATTAGCCGGACATGGTGGCATGCACCGCTAGTCCCAGCTACTTGGGAGGCTGAGGCAAGATAATTGCTTGAACTCAGGAGGCAGAGGTTGCAGTGATCCGGGATCGCACCACTGCACTCCAGTCTGGGTAACAAAGCGAGACTCTGTTTCAAAAAAAAAAAAAAAATACACCATACCGTTCTTCCGGCTTATATCATATCTACTGAGAAGTCAGCTATAATCTTATTTCTGCTCCTTCAAAGATACCATGTATTTTTTCCTTTTGCTTCTTTTATGATTTATTTTACTTCTGTACTTTTTAAAAATCAGTTTTTCTATGGTATGCCTTAGTGGTTTAAAAAGTATTTATTATGCTTTTAGTTTGCTGATTTGTTTGAATTTATGTATTGATGCTTTTCTTCAATTTGGAAATTTTTTTGCCATTATCTCTTCAAATATAGTTTCTTTCCAATTCTTTTCTTTCTTTCTGATATACAAGTTACATACATGTGATACAATTTCTGTTTCGCTCTATTCTTGCCTCCTCCCTTTCTTTTTCTATCTGTGTTTCCACTTGAGTCTTTTCTATTGACTGTCTTTGAGTTCACTAATCTTGTTTTCAACTATGTCCAGCTTGGTACTATATGTATCCATTTAGTTCTTATTTTAAGACATAACACTTTCTATTTCTAGAAATCCCGTGTAATTATTTTGTGTAGATTCTGTGGTGGCTTTATATTATGCCAATTACATTAGGCTGATCTACATTTCTCACAATTCTTTTTCTTCCATGTTTCCAGTTGAAGTGGGTCCTATTTCACGTGAAATTTGGAAGGCGGAATTAAAGCAGTGATCATATTAGTTTACACCTGGAAAGTCATGAACAGACTCAAATGCTGTTGCAGCTCACACATACTGTCATTGATCTGTTGGTTCATATCATTGGTGTTGAGCAGCAGACAGGCCTTCGGCTACTCCTCTTTCAGCTTCTCTGAATCCTTAGCCAAAGGTGTGCCAACTGTATGATGAAGGCTTGTAACTTCTTGTGCACAACAATTCCCACTGAAGGTAGAAGTAGTGAGAAACTGGAAGGAGCTTAGGTCCATCCCCATGTGTTCCAGTTTATTCCTATGGATTCCAGTTTATTCTCACTGACCCAACCTTGACATCCGTTCTTTTTCCTCAAATGTTTAGCCTTGAGACATGAACTTCCAGTATCAGATACAAAAGCATCAACCTTAATGTGACTTCTAACCAGCTAGGTAGAACATGATTGGTTCAGATTTTAATTATCTGATAAAATTCTCCAACATTTTATCTTTTTGCTGTATAATTTATCTGTTTTTCTTGTTCATGTTATTCAGTTATTTTATAATCTTTGTCTTAATATCTACATCATGTGTGGATTTGTTTCCGTTGCCCATTTCTTTTTCTCTTGGTGTTTAGACCCATGGCCCTGTCTCTTCCCATGCCCAAAAGGATTTTAATAAATGCAGAACACTGAGAATAAAGACTACAGAGGCTCCAGATGTTGTGATCTTGCATTAGAAAAGGGTTACCCTTTCTTCTGCCAGGCAGATGGAGAGGCTGTCACCTTATTTTATCCAGGAATAGGCTGACTTTATACATGCTAGAAGTTTTGATTAAGACTCAGTCTATCTTTAGTTTCCTTTGTCTGTAGTCTGGAGATCTCTGCGGCTTGCAATTAAGATACTGCTTTATTCACTCACTCATTCATCCTAGCAAGTTTTTGTCTTCTCAGCACTAGGAGAGTATGAAATGTCCCACTCCACCACTCAGGGTTTGTAGTTTAGTTCTTTAGCTCCACCCTGTATACCTTCAGTGTTTGACAAATATTTTGAGGGGAGAATCACTTGTGTCTTGAGGCTTTTCAATTGTCCAATTTTGTGACTCCAATCCTTGTAAATGCCAAAATGTCTAATGGTTTCTATGTCCTCAACAGTGCCCCCTTGCCATTTGAAAGCCTACTCTCCCAGTCTACCCATGCCAAGAATCATTACAGTCTTCCAGAAAAAAAATGCAGCTGAAGATCATTATTACACCTGTCCAATAGCCTTCCTTTCCAACGATTTTAGCCTCTCTAGTACTTATTATTTCTACAACTATCTATTGCATACTTTTAAACAGATGATTTTTGTGTTTATTTTGTTTTTTGTTTTTTGTTTTTTAATTAGCAACAGGTAAATCAATCTACCGAAAACTAATCATGGAACAAAAATCCTGCCAATCTCTTCTTATTTATATCTAACTGAAATTTCTATTAGTATACTGCTCTGCTGTTAGGATAACCAGTTCCCTAGTCTTACCATGGCTTTTACAATCATATTATAAGGTCTTGTCAGTAGTAATTTGAGAGGGAAGATAGGTGAACATGTCCCTTCATGAGCCATCTTGAACTAGAACCCCCAGGGCATTTTGAACTTTCTGCCTATATTACAGTTACCTGATTATATTTGTCTCTACTGCTATGTTATACATTTGTTAAAGGTCAAGACTATATGTTATATGTTATAGTTATCTGATTGTATCTGTCTCTACTACTATGTTGTACATTTCTTAAAGGTAAAGACTTTATGTTATTCATATTCATGCTTACCATAATACTTAGCATAAATAATCATATATAGTAGGTGTTCATCATTTATTTGTTAAAGAACTTGTGAATAGATGGCTGCATGAAGTTCAGAGTCAGTGGCTTTCTTGGTCTCTTTCACATGATGAATAGTATCGCTTTTAACAATTCAAATATTGTGTATAATATTATAGAAATAGAGACAAATATTTCAGTTTTTTTTTGTTTTTTGGGGGGTTTTTTTGTTTTTTATTTTTTTTTACAAAACCTCATATATTCTATGCCCCTAACAAAACTCAAGCAACAATAAAAACAATTTGCCTCTAGCTTCTGGGATTTTTGAAAGAATTCTTTAAAAATGAAGGACTTTAATCATCTGGTCCCTCTAGATTTTACAGTAGTTGAGGAAATATATAAAAAATTTTGTGATATATATTTTGATTCTCTCCTAACATTTATATTTCCCTTTAGAAAAGAAAAAAAATCCCACATGAAAAGGGAAATTGAAGAGAAATATTACCTACCACATAAAAAGTCATACTTTTCTAAGATTATGTTTCCATTTCTACATAATATTCTCTCATTATGAAATCATCAGTGCATTTTTTAGTCATAAACAAGACAGTGAAAAGAGAATGAATAACAATATAAATGACTTTCTGGAAAATGAGGTCTATTCCAATTTCAGAAAAAAAAAATAACTCTGAAATATTAATCGATCATAATGAGGAGGCCAAACTTCAGATACACAGAGGAGCCATGGAACATTTCCCATAGGCCTGCAGCTTGTGGAGACGTCTAGGAACACTGGCTTGAATTTGAATTTAAAAGTAAATAAAAATAGATAAGACCATCAGACTGTCAACTTGAAAAACTTCAGCAAGGAATGCTATGCTCTGGTTTTTTGCAATTCAAATATACAGTAGGAAGAAACATAATCCCACTGAAAAATACAATTGCCATCATTCTTGACCACTAGAAAGGAATTTCAAAAAGGTCAGCCTCTGCTCCTTTCTTCCCTAAGAAGTGAATTGATGATATAGATCATCTCATGCGCCCATGAACAGATGCCCAGTTGTTTTGGCAGTATTTCAACCCTCGGAAGAGAATCTTAATCTAGTATCTTTCTCACT
Organism: Theropithecus gelada; assembly: GCF_003255815.1. Lineage (NCBI taxonomy): Eukaryota > Metazoa > Chordata > Mammalia > Primates > Cercopithecidae > Theropithecus > Theropithecus gelada. Next base: position 104,515,147 of record NC_037668.1, read on the forward strand.
ACCGGTACAAGAGGCACCACCACTTTCTACAAACTTCGCAACCCTGTTTAATCTTTGTATTCTGGTCTTCTCCTTTGACATTCCACCTGAATATTATATTTTTCATTAAACAGTTATATATATAAAACCTTTTTGCAGGGACTAAGACTACTCATTCAGTACAGCTCCTCCAAACACCAAATTTTTATTACCAAATGCTTCGAATGGACACCTCTCTAATATGTACGTGTCCTAAAAATGGAAACAGATTCTCAAGTTCCAAACTCAAGAGCAAATACCAAAAACAATGACAAACTCAGTAGCTGTGCAATAGACTGACCATTCAGAAAGAGAGACTTGACCTTTCGTCGTCTTACATTGTCTTCTGAATTCACTACCATTAGATTTTGGAAGAGCATAAATTTAGAAGAATGAAGACTCACCTTCCCGGCTTCCTTTGCATCTCTCTCCAGGATGACAATAGAATTTTCCCTTTTCTCTGGCACTTACCCTGACTATATAATAGGCAACACTCCCAGATCTTCTGGATGGACTGGTGACCACATAACTTCCATTCCTAGCACTATTTATCAAATAGTGAGCTATGGTATCAAAGTTGAGAAAAACTTTTTAGAATCTGGTTTAAAAGCCGGGCGCGGTGGCTCAAGCCTGTAATCCCAGCACTTTGGGAGGCTGAGACGGGCGGATCACGAGGTCAGGAGATCGAGACCATCCTGGCTAACACGGTGAAACTCCATCTCTACTAAAAAATACAAAAAACTAGCCGGCGAGGTGGCAGGCGCCTGTAGTCCCAGCTACTCGGGAGGCTGAGGCAGGAGAATCGTTTGAATCCAGGAGGCGGAAGTTGCGGTGAGCTGAGATCCAGCCACTGCACTCCAGCCTGGGCAACAGAGTGAGACTCCATCTCAAAAAAAAAAAAAAAGAATCTGATTTAAAAAAACTAAATCCCTTGTGGTTACAACTGCAAGTTGTTTTGTGCCCAGAGAATGAGCTGCAGTACTTTCCAGATATTCATGCATGAAGCTCATTAATAATTTTCTTCTCTCAGTAAGTGAAAATGAATCCTTTAATTTGAAGTGGCCTTCACACTAATGAGTCATGTCATTACTCTGGAACCCTTTAAGTTGATTTTTTTTATCTTGTTGACTCAGTGAGGTAGAAATTAAGGACAGCTCCCATTAACTTTATGTATTTCTTGAAGCGTCTGCTCATGATGGCAAACTGATCCATCCTAAATATTTATTTGCCTATAAATGCCATGGAGTCAACACTTCACTTTCAACTACTTTCTTTCTTTTTTTAATCCAAACATAAAATTTCTTTAAAAGTTCTGTCAATAGCATCACTTGCAATTTAAATGCTTTAAAAATATGATCCTTTTTTCTGTGTTTTTGAATACTTCCTTCATATTTAATTGCTGTAGACACTTTAGTTCATAATTAAACTGTATTGTTTATGATGTTCGGTCATTAATAGACATGATAACAAAAAAAGCCAGTTGTAGAAAATTCCCTGACTGTTAATTCCAGTCTTAATCTTAATACTTTCTGTAGCCAGTGAACTCATGGGGTTGAGAAGAGAATGGGTACAAAATGAGATACAAAGCAAATACATAGTTCATGTTTTTGAGGATTTACTAGATGTTCTGGAAGACAAGCTTGAATTAGACTTGAATTGAGTTAGACTCCATGATTTGTAGGGGAGATTAGCTTAGAAATAGTATCTCAAACACTTGCAAGATAAATATCCTCCTTTGTCAAGTTTCTTTCCAGCACATCCCCAGGTTTTGCATTGGTGACAGAGAGGAGCATATATTGCACACAGAAAGTTCGCTTCATCCTCAGAGCCCTAAAAGACTTTTATTGTGAAAGAATGGAGACACTTGATGAATCTGATGGCTTCTGGTCATGGAAACGTTTGCTATGAACCATTGCATCAAGGTTGAAATGCCCAAGAGGCTGACAAGCTTATTGTCCATTTCAGAGATTAAATAGTTTTGGAAAAATTTTCTCCCTGGCAGTTGTAATTGTGTCTGTGAAATAAGTGTTCATTCTGCTCAAGCACTGTGGTTTGAATGCTTCCTTCTATATTTCCTTCTAGTGGATTGATTCAAAAAAAGATTTACTTTTTTAGACAATGCAAATTAACCCTGTGCACCTGATAACACCTCCCCCAAGTCCTAACATCCTTGCTGTGTCCCATGCTAATAGGCTATCAGAGATACTGTCAAGTCTCTTTATCATGGATTATCTTTGTATCTGTTTGAAGGGAGCAAAAGGAACTGAAAAATCATTCTTCCAGGTTAATAATGTGGTTCTAAGAAATGGACAAAAGCTACCATTAATAACCTTGAGAGGCTTGTGCTGCCAGAATAGCACTCATGAGTTGGTAAAGTGGTCATTTAGTTGTGGGACTTTCAAGGCACCTGAAAAGGCCTTGATTGTATCACATAAAATAGAGTGAGGATAACATCTCCAAAAGAAGGAAGAGGGTATCAGCAGAAAAACACAGGCTCATCATAAAGCAATCAACAGTTCCCTGACTTTGCCCAGGGTCAAAATTACATGTTAGTATGCTACCTGCTGACAAGTATTTGACCTTTTGAATGACTTATAGCATTTCTGTTTCTAACCTGGTTAGATAAAGATCATTATGTGTTAACACAGACCACAACATATTTCTACTTCACAGGTAATTATATCTAGAATTCTAAAGTTTATCATTTTACAATAGCCTCAATATCATGCCTTAAAAATTGAATGTGAGAATATCAAAGAAACCTGGGAACAGTTAATAGTATTTACTTCTGAGCATTCACTATATCCCTGGCACTGGGCTAAGCCTGTGAGTAATTATTTTGTGTAATCCTCTAACAATTCTATGAGGTAAGCTCTGGGGCTAACCTGTAGAAACTGACACTGACGCTCAGAGAGATTGAGACGCTTGCCTAAGGTCACACAGTTAGTAATTCAGTGAATCAGTTTGAACCCAGGTCTTCTTCGGGATCCTAGAATTGGAGCTCATTCATAACTATTGTCCTGTACTACCTTCCTTTCAATCCTCAGTGTCCTGAGACAGCAGGATAAGCTTATGCTAGAAAGAAGATTCTTTACTAACCAGACACATACATAGTATGTTGACTCTGGTTGGATATGATTTTTGTGTCATTCTATTAATAGGAATAGCTTCTAACTAATTTTGAAAATGTCATTTGCGGCTCCAAAGCATCTTAGGATAGCTTTTGTAGCCCTTGTTCAGGTACCGTTCTCTCTCCACATTTTTGGGTCGTCAGAATGATCAGCATCCATGCCTGAAGTGAGGCAATGGTGGTCCACGTATATGAGTGAGAAAACAATGAGCAAGAATATCTTTGTTCAGGTGACTGGTAAAATCACTCACCATTGTTCTCTAGAAACTATGAGCCAAATAACAAGGCAACATAAAGGAAGCTATTAATATATTGAACGTGACTGAAGCCATACTAGATGTTAGCATCTAGCAGATTCTTTTCTGTGAAAAGTAGAAATAGCAATGGGAAACAGGACTTGGAATATAAGTATGCCAATATCATGAAAATTGACAACTAGAAGCACTTTTTAATTAATGGAAATGACCATTGATGAGATCCCAAGTAATCCGTGTGCAGGTATCACCTGTTGAAGATGAAGATGAAGGCTGATTGGTGTTTTCTTACATTTCCACCAGTCAGAAGTGAATAATTATTATTATATGAATATTGTATGCTGAAATGTATGTGTCGAAGACAAACCTCCACAGAGCCAGAGGATTTTCTTTCACCTTCACTGCCCACAAGTCTGTGTCATTCTTGGCCACACGTGTTTCCTTGCTTGATTTATCTAATTATTTTCTTCCTTCTTTAGTCAACCAGGTATTTAGATACCAGATGGTGGGGAGATCAGAGGCAGGTTCAGGAACTTTTTCTGTGTCACATGGATGTTGTTGGGATTAATGAACTAACATATTCTAAGATGATTTTAAAAGGTGAAGTGCTATATAAGTGTCAAGCATGATTAACTAGCAGCCAAGTTATTAGGCACCTGAATATTATGCATCTCTTCTGAATTTCAGAAAAATGGATGTACATATTAATTTTCAACAGCACTGTTATTTGAATGATATTCATACACTCAAATAAGAGTTTAGCCCAATCCCAATTATCTCTACTTTTCTCATACCAGTCATGTAGGCCTTAAGGGTGGAATATATATGCAACTTTGAGTAATACAGACACGATTACCAATCTTGTGGCGTTTTCAGTGCCTCAAGGAAAAGATACACAGTAAAATGCAAAATATTACAGGAAGATTGAGGGACAGCAATGAATACGAATATGAACTGTAGCCCAGACCCTCTGGTTCCAAACCCTGGTTTAACCACTAGTTCTATGACTTTGGGCAAATTGTTTTTCCTCTCTTTGCATTAGTTATTTATGCAAACACTGGGGCAGATGATAGTACCTACTTCATAGTTCATACATATAAAATGCTTACAAAAGCAGTTCCTCACATGCAGTGATTGCTCCTTAAATATTAACTATTATCATTGTAATTGTCACTAACACTGGCCTTGACTAGTTTCACCCTCTGAGAGTTAATAAATAAGATTTGTAGTTATTTGGCTAGGGTTCATGTGTAACTTTTAGTAGTTTACAAAGCCCAGTTACTTATAACACTAACCTATGATCATTCAACACTTGCTTGTGCCAGAATCCAGAAACCTTGGTGAAATAGGTTAGTAGAATGGTAGCTTTTATTTTTGCCTTATTTGCTCAGCAAGGTTTTTATTTCCCTTCTTCTGGTAATACACTCTAACCCACTACCTTTTATCCCAGGTATAGGGTTGGACACAACTTCATACTTGATTAATCATAGTACTTCTTAACCTAAGGCAAACATGTAAACCAGCAGGGCTGATCGGAGGCCCCCTCTGACATACTTAGTAAGGATTTGATTTGAAATAAATAAAAACAGCCTTGCCTACGGATTCATTATAATTGAAAAATGTGCAATTGGAGCTAAAACTGACCATGTTCATTGCTACATGAAGAAAGTCCAGCTATAGTAAAAAAGAATGAAGCCAAGCAGTGCTGAGCTGAGAGATGGAAAAGGGAGTGAGTTCCCTTGGCTGTGAGTTTTGATCCTAGCAATTGAGACTTTGATCCCTATCCTTTGATTTGGGCAGATAGCACAGTATCCCTTCCAGCCATGTGAGCCAATGAATGTTTTCTTTTTGTTTACTTTAAAATAGTTTGAACTGGGTTTCTGTCTCTTGAAACATAAAGGGTCCTTACAAAACAAATGCTATAATTCACCCATTTCATGGATAAGGGAATTGAGGCTTAGAGAGATTAAGTGACTTGCTCATGGTAACATAACCGGTGATTTTTCAGAGCCAGAACTTCATACCCTATTTAATGACTCCAAACGCTATATTCTAGTCAAGAGAACAAGGCCAGAGAGCTGGGAGATAGAGCTGGTCATTAATGAAAGGGGCAGGGAAGTTATAGGGCACCATCAAATTGTGGCTATCCTCATAGCTAATTCATTCACTGGTTCATCACATATTTGTTCCAGCACTAAGAAAAAAAAATCTAAGGCAAGTTGTTTAGATAGAGAAAGTGAGTGATCTGCAGGTACCCTCAACCCTCAAGGGTGGCTGTCTGCTGTCAGCTGCTGTCACCCAGCAAGGGGTGAGAAGCCACAGAGCCAGCCTACTCGTGTCTCCACGTTGCTATTCCAGTGAATTCTATGTATGCAGAGCATGTCAAACTCTTGGGCCGCTCAGAAAATTGATTATGGAGCTTGCCCCTTCCTTAAAAAGCAAGCTTTTGTTTTTATTAGCATGTGTAAATATGGAATAACTTCTGAATGCAAATATGGATGACATTTTATTTTTCTGACATGTTTGGAAGCAGCCTGGGGCAAGGTGGCAGTGAATCAGTAAACATCACGGGAACTACACTGGGAATTTATCAACTGTGCATACTATTAATGGGTTTATGCCATATGTTCCATAATAACATGTTTGCTAACATGGGATTGGACTGCCTGGTTGTATGACAAAGCTGCCACGTCAGTTTTTTGATGTATAGAAACAGAGTCTGTTAGCCAGATATAGAAATCTAGCAAGGTCATTTTAGGAGTAATTTCCATTTTGTGTGCTTTCTTCCCCCTCATTGACTGTAAGAGAATGTGATTTGCCTCATTACAATACAATTCCAGGTGCAAAACACAATAATGACCTTTATGCCAAAGACTGAAGTTCATGTAATTGATAAAATAGACTCAATTCTGCAGTGTTGGAAACCATTAGCTGGAGGCAGGAACCGTGTTAACTTCATGACATGGGAGGTCAAAGGTCAAGGTAAAGGCCCAGGCTGCACCACTTCTGGACTCAGAAAGAGGAAAACCGGGCTGCCCAGCAACACTGGAGTTTGTGGCCCTCCCTAGGAGCATCAAAGACATGTTGGGGCATGTGGAAAGTGAAGGAAAGGCGTGTTATTAAGGTGAGGGTCAAAAAGAAAGCAGCCTATCACAGCTGCACAGTGACAGACTGAAACAATGGGCCTCATGGAGCAGGGATACTGGGATAGCCATCGCTCCATTTCTCTTTTCTTTACTGATTTCATCTGCCTCATATCTGACCCCAAATTATACTGCCTATATGGAGGCATTACTTCTTATTCCTCTCCTGGATTCTTGATTGTTGGTGCTCAAGGGAGAAACCAGAAATGTGTTATGAAATCTTTATAGTTACGTAGGAAACTTGAGGCTGCCGTTTTCACCCACCCAGGGAAGGTATTTGCCTCCCGAAACCGTAGGGTGGCCTGACATCTGCCTTTTGCTGAAAGTAGCCAAACAAATCACGTTCCACCATGTGGTGATTATGACAAGTGTATTGATTGACATTTTAGAAACATGCATTTATAAATGGCATCTGAATACCGAATGCCACTACAGACCTTAGGACCCTTCCTCAGGCAGCTTAGTTGGAGTGACACTTTGCCAGCATTCATTCTCCCCTTGACTCTGGTTCCACTCTGATTGAGAGTGCACTGCTCAACATTCCCTACAAACGACAACAACTCAAACCTAATGTAGAAATGGGGAGTGAAAAGGGACAGTGAAGAGTCACATACTATATGAAACTTGCAGCTTATGAAGAAAGAATTAAGAACCAGAAATGTATATATTTGGTCAGAAGGAAAGAGAAGTGTGAGCTTAAGGGTATTAAGCAGAGGAAAATGCCTAAAATGATAAGTAAAATGGTTAGTCCAGTTGTTTCTTTACATCCCTGGAGTTATAAGTATCTCCATCTGACCAGGAGTTAATGGTATTGTGTATGTTTACTATTGTTTGATTTTCAGAGCTTCTAGCCCAACCGGAGACAAAAGCTCTATGTTCTACCGATGCTCACCGATGAATAGTGCTTCTTAAAAAATATCACCAATTCAGCTGTCATTTCAGACCCCAGAGACTCTGCTTATTAGGATAGCAGGCTAGCAAAGAAATGAGATAGGCATAGAGGTGGCAGGGGTTAATTTCATATTTATCATGAGATCTTGCATGATTTCCCTAAAAGATATTTAATTTCCACTGGGCATAATAACTTGCAGCTGCCAGAATGTGCTGTGTACCAGTGGCGAGTTCTTGTCTTTGGAGACTTACGCAAGTCATTATTTAAAAATAGAGATCCGGGAGTTACAGCTGGCTAATTAATCTACCACTAAGGAAAGCTAAGCAAGTGACCCACTTATTTGCTTTCAGGAACCATGGCTACTCTGAAGCAAACTTTTGAAAAAGTCCTGTACAAAGAACCAAACTGATGCATCCTCATGGCACTGTCATGGTCTTCTCAAGGAACATGTTCCTTCTCCACCTGCTCCTCATTCCCACAAGCACCACTAATTCAGACCCTCATCCGTACACATGTGAACATCCACAATGTGGGTTCCCGGATGCTTTACCTTTTGGGTCCTTCTTTCTGAGGATGCTGCGAGGCTCTTATTCTTCTCATTTTCCTACATCACCCATCTGCTCAGGAACCCCGCTTCAGTCCATGTTCCCTATTACTTCCACTCTGAGGTTTCTGCCTGTCTTCTGAGGATTCCCCTAAGAGACCCACACCACATATTTACCCATATTTCTTCCATTCCCTCCACTGCACCTTTCCCTCCGGGCAGAACAGGTCTCTGCCCTCTCATCCTGTCCCCTTACCCTGACCACCTTTCCCATTCCTCTGTCAGCCCGAATATGGTCTGTACATCCTACAAAGCTCCACTGTATCTATCCCAGGATATTTTTCCTTGGACTTGATAGCAGAGGGTTGACATAATCAAATCATGACACACTTTCATCATTGGTCTGTGAGGACCCTGACCTTGTTCTTCAGTGAGTCTACTGATATATTTATTATTTTTCTTCCTACTCCTCTCCCCCTCCCTGCAAAGGCAGGCATTCTATTATATTTTATATACACTTTTTTTATTGCATACGCCATTGTCAAAAAATTATTGTCATATGTATATGTATTTTAATTTCCATAAATTACATATGTTAAATTTCATCTGTTTTTAACTTTATTTACCCAGTCCTGTACTTTTCTTCGTTATTTTTCCAGACAGAGTCTCACTCTATCGCCCAGGCTGGAGTGCAGTGCCGTGATCTTGACTCACTGCAACCTCCATCTCCTGGGTTCGAGTGATTCTCCTGCCTCAGCCTCCTGAGTAACTGGGACTACAGGCACTCACCACCACTGCTGGCTAAATTTTGTATTTTTAGTAGAGACAGGATTTTACCATGTTGGTCAGACTAGTCTCAAACTCCTGACTTCAGGTGATCCACCCACCTCAGCCTCCCAAACTGCTGGGATTACAGGCTTGAGCCACCGTGCCTGACCCAGTCCTATACATTTAGAGTCCATCCATGTCTCTAATACTCCATGGTAGGCAACCACTACCTTCAACTCTTCACTCCCTTCATAATGCACACATTGAGATCCCTCTCACCCCCTGTATCTCCCCTTCTCTAAAATCCCCTGGCCTTCATTTACTGTAAACTAGACTCTCAATTATATGCTGTTTCGTACTTTCCTAGGAAGGGCTTATGTTTCTTCCTTGTCTCTCATGTAATTCCTTTGAGATCAGAGCCCGCCTCCTATACTCTTTCCTTTCCTATACCATCCAACACTACTTCTGTAGATGTTCTTTGGAGCTCTGTGCATAATTGATATTCAATAAATCCTTGTTTATTCAGTGAACTGAATAGTGTGACTCCATGAAGGTAGGTATTTTTCTCCATTCATAACCATATCTCGAGTGTCTAAATTGTATATGGCATATCATAGGTGATCAGGTAATAGGTTTGAAGAAAATGATTGTCTCACCTTTCACATAAGAAAGGATTATGGAGTAATAGATTATACAGGGGTCAAGATACCTATGTTCTAGTTTTCTAGTTTGCTGCCAACTAGATTGTGTGACACTGAGCACATCAGGTAGCTTCTCTGGATCTTGGTTTGACTGAATTATTCCTCATATCCTTTTCCAATCTAATTTGCTAAGACTGACTTTATTAACAATTTTTCAACATGAAATAAGATAATATTCAATATAAAAATCATCTCTAGAGATAGAATAATCATACTCAAGGCAGTAGGACATGGGAGAGGTAGTGTTAGGTAAAGAGATATGGTTCCAATCTTTGGCTCTCAGAATGGTTGGTAGAACAAAATGAACTGCTACCTATAAAGGGCTTAGAAAAGTGCCTGGCACGCAGTAAGTCCTAAATAGCGTCTACTATTATTTTTATAAACTAAAGAAATTCTACTAGCCTTTATGATAATATTTTACCTGGCATTTGGAAGTTGTCAAGGTTATGAACCAAACAGAATACCTTAAATTCTAGTATCACTACTGAAATTAATAGGTTTCTTTGATAGGACAGTAATCACAAGACACATTCTGATTTCTTTAAGTATAAATATTTTTTTCACCTGGTAATGGACAAGTTCTAATTCTCATGGTTTTCATAAAGTGAAGTAAAGGAATATTGTCCTTCAAGATCAGTTAGCAGCCAAGAATGATATTGGGACCAGAATCCTGAGTTCTGTATTTGCTATCTATTAAAAAATGACTATTTCTGCTATAGAGCAGTCACTTAAAAATGGAAACAGAATAGAGCTGTGAATTTATTAATATCACATGAGGATGCTATTTTTCCCTTCGGTAAGGAAGTAGTAACTAAATAACCTAATTTGGTTTCTCTTATCCTCAGGGAAGTGAATCCAAGTATTGGACAAACCATTATTAAAATTCTAAACAGCATTTAAAGCATGAGCTTGTTTGTTGCTATAAGGCTATTTTTTTTTTCTCTAGGTCAAGAGGTAAAGTTATTTGTCTTAAAGAAAAAATCATTAAATGGTGTTGGTAATGGGCTGCAGGTTTTATAACTGAACTATATTTGCTGCACAAGCAAAAATAGCATTTGATGACTATTTTATTCTACTCTTCTTAGGCAAAAGAAATCTTAATCAAACATCATTTCAGTTTAATGCTTTTACATGTAAAATTCAATTTGTGAATTTATCTGCTATCTAAATATTAAGATAAAATAAGATAAAAATACAAAATAAGGACTGGAGACTCCATAGAGGCTAGAAATTTTGGAGAAAGGAAGGATTACAACTTCTACTCAAAGGGTTTGAGAAATAGGTAGATAAAATATTTAGTTATCATAACAACCTGGGTAAATGATCACAATTCAGTTGTTTTAGAGCTCAGAAACGCTGGAGTAAATTATGAGACTTACATGATGTCTTAGTCTGTTCTCACACTGCTATGAAGAAATACCTGAGGCTGGGTAATTTATAAAGGAAAGAGATTTAATTGACTCACAGTTCAGCATGGCTTGGGAGGCCTCAGGAAACTTACAATCACGGTGGAATGGGAAGCAAACATATCCTTCTTAACATGGCATCAAGAAGGAGAAGTGCCAAGCAAAAGCTCTGTATAAAACCATCAGATCTCATGAGAGCTCACTCAATATCATGAGAACAGCATGTTGGAAACCTCCCCCATGATTCAATCATCTCCACATTGTCCCTCCCCCAACACGTGATGACCACAGTTCATATTACAATTCAAGATGAGATTTGGGTGGGGACACAGAGCCAGACCATATCACATGGTGAAATGGAAATGTGTTGGAAAGCAAAAAGAAAAAGAAAAACAAAAACAAAAAAAGCAGGGGTTGCCATCCTAGTCTCTGACAAAACAGACTGTAAACCAACAAAGATCAAAAAAGACAAAGAAGGGCATTACATAAAGGGAACAATTGAACAAGAAGAGCTAACTATTCTATGCACCCAATAGAGGAGCATCCAGATTCATAAAACAAGTTCTTAGAGACCTACAAAGAGACTTAGACTCCCACACGCTAAATAGCGGGAGACTTTTACACACCACTGTCAATATTAGACAATCAACGAGACAGAAAATTAACAAGGATATTTAGGACTTGAACTCAGCTCTGGATCAAGTGGACCCAATAGACATCTACAGAACTCTTCATGCCAAATTAACAGATTAAACATTCTTCTCAATGCCACATGGCATTTATTTCAAAATCAACCACATAATTGGAAGTAAAACACTCTCTAGCAAATGCAAAAGAACTGAAATTATAACAAACAGTCTCTCAGACTACAGTGCAATCAAATTAGAACTCAGGAATAAGAAACTCACTCGAAACCACAAACTTACATGGAAATTTGAATGACTCCTGATTAAATAATAAAATTAAGACAGAGATAAATAATTTCTTTAAAACCAATAAAAACAGAGACAATGTACCAGAATCTCTGTGACACAGCTAAAGCACTGTTAAGTGGGAAATTTATAGTACTAAATGCCCATATCAGAAAGCTAAAAAGATCTCAAATTGACACCCTAAAGTCACAATTAAAAGAGCTAGAGAGGCAAGAGCAAACTAACCCAAAAGCTAGCAGAAGACAAGAAATAACTAAGATCAGAGCAGAATTGAATGAGATAGAGACATGAAAAACCCCACAAAAATCAATGAATCCAGAAGCTGCTTTTTTGAAAAAATGAACAAAATAGACCAATAGATAAACTAATAAAGAAAAAAGAGAAAAGAATCAAATAAATAATGATACAATATTATGTATCATTATTTTACATTTCCACATAAAAGCATTAAACACAATAAGAAATGATAAAGAGGATATAACCACTGATCCCACAGAAATACAAACTGCCATCAGAGGATACTATAAACACTTCTGTGCAAATTAACTAGAAAATGCTGTAGAAAAGGCTAAATTCCTGGACACAAACACCCTCTCAAGACTAAGCCAGGAAGAAGTCAAATCTCTGAATAGACCAATACCAAGTTCTGAAATTGGGGCAGTAATTAATAGCCTACCAACCAAAAAAAGGCCACGACCAGATGGATTCACAGCCAGATTCTACCAGAAGTACAAAGAGGAACTGGTACCATTCCTTCTGAAACTATCCCAAACAGTTGAAAAGGAGGGACTCCTCCCTCATTCATTTTATGAAGCCAGCATCATCCTGATACCAAAACAGGGAAGAGACACAACAAAAAGAGAAAACTTCAGGCCTATATCTGTGATGAACATTGATGCAAAAATCCTCAATAAAATACTGGCAAACAAAATCCAGCAGTACATCAGAAGATTTATCTGCCATGATCAGCTCGGCTTCATCCCTGGGATGCAAGGCTGGTTCAACATACACAAATCGATAAATGTAATCAATCACATAAACAGAACCAAAGACAGAAACCACATTATTATCTCAACAGATGCAGAAAAGGTACATGATAAAATTCGACATGCCTTCATGTTAAAAACTCTCAATAAACTAGGTACTGATGGAACATATCTCAAAATAATAAGAGCTATTTATGACAAACTCAGAGCCAATATCATATTGAATGGGCAAAAGCTGGAATCATTCCCTTTGCAAACCAGTACAAGACAAGGATGCCCTCTCTCACCACTCCTATTCAACATAGTATAGGAAGTTCTGGCCAAGACAATCAGGCAGCAGAAAGAAATAAAGCATATTCAAATAGGAAGAGAGGAAGTCAAATTATCTCTGTTTGCAGACGACATGATTTTATATTTAGAAAACTCCATCATATCAGCCCCAAAACTCTTTAAACTGATAAGCAACTTCAGCAGTCTCAGGATACAAAATAAATGTGCGAAAATCACATGCATTCCTTACACCAACAATAGACAACCAGAGTGCCAAATCATGAATGAACTTCCATTCACAGTCACTACAAAGAGGACCTCATCAAGGAGAGCTACAAACCACTGCTCAAGGAAATAAGAGAGGACACAAACAAATGGAAAAACATTCCATCCTCATGGGTAGGAAGAATCAATATCACAAAAAGGCCATACTGCCCAAAGTAATTTATAGATTCAATGCTATTCCCATTAAATTACCATTAACGTTCTTCATCGAATTAGAAAATACTACTTCAAATTTCATATGGAATCAAAGAAGATCCTATATAGCCACGACAATTTCAAGCAAAAAGAACAAAGCCGGAGGCATCATGCTACCTGACCTCAAACTATACTACAAGGCTACCATAACCCAAACAGCATGGTACTAGTACCAAAACAGACATATAGATCAATGGAACAGAATAGAGACCTCAGAAATAACACCACACATCTACAACCATCTGATCTTTGAAAAACATGATGAAAACAAGCAATGGGGAAATGATCACCTAGTCAATAAATGGTGATGGGAAGACTGGCTAGCCATATGCAGAAAACTGAAACTGGACTCCTTCATTTACACTTTATACAAAAATTAGCTCAAGATGGATTAAAGACTTAAATGTAAAACCCCAAACCATAAAAACCCTGGAAGAAAACCTACACAGTACCATTCAGGACATAGGCATGGGCAAAGACTTCATGATAAAAATGCCAAAAGCAATGGCAACAAAAGCCACAATTGAGAAATAGGATCTAATTAAACTAAAGAGCTTCTGCACAGCAAAAGAAGCTATTGTCAGCGTGAACAGGCAGCCTACACAATGGGAGAAAATGTTTGCAATCTACCCATCTGACAAAGGTCTAATATCCAGAATTTACAAGGAACTTAAACAAATTTACAAGAAAAAAACAACCACATCAAAAAGCGGGCAAATGATATGAACAGACACTTCTCAAAAGAAGACATTTATGCAGCCAACAAACATGAAAAAAAATCCCCACATCACTGATCATCAGAAAAATGCAAATCAAAACCACAATGAGATACCATCTCACACCAGTCAGAATGGTGATTATTAAAAAGTCAAGAAACAATAGATGCTTGTGAGGCTGTGGAGAAATAAGAATGCTTTTACACAATTGGTGGGAATATAAATTAGTTCAACCATTGTGGAAGACAGTATGGCAATTCCTCAAGGATCTAGAACCAGAAATACCATTTGACCTAGCAATCCCATTACTGGGTATATACCCAAAGGAATATAAATTATTCTACTATAAAGATGCATGCACATATATGTTTATTGCAGCACTATTTATAATAGCAAAGACATGGAACCAACCCAAATATCCATCAATGATAGACTGGATAGAGAAAATGTGGTACATATATGCCATAGAATACTATGCAGCCATAAAAAAGAATGAGATCATTTCCTTTGCAGGGACATAGATGAAGCTGGAAGCCTTCATCCCCAGCAAACTAACACAGGAACAGAAAACCAAACACCACATGTTCTCACTCAGAAGTGGGAGTTAAACAATGAGAACATATGGACACAGAGAGGGGAACAACATACATGAGGGCCTGTTGGGGAGTGGGGGGTGAGGGGAAGGAACTTAGAGGATGGATCAATGGGTGCAGCAAACCATCATGACACACTATACCTGTGTAACAAGACTGCATCTTCTGCACATGTATCCCATTTTTATTAGAAGAAATAAAGAAAAACAAACATTTTTTTAAAAATGGAAATTTGTTTTTACTCATAAATTTAATTTTGGGGAGTACCATAGTCTTCTATTAAGATAAAAATGGGCTATATTCTAATATGTTATTCTGTATTGTGGGACTGTATTATCACAGTAGTTCTCAGCTGTAGCTGCCATTTTTTCTTATATGGTATAAATTGTGATAAAATAAGCATTTTGAACACCCATGGAGTGTTGCCATTAATTAAAGAAGATGATATTTAGAAAGGCAATTTGAAAAAATCTCAAGTCCTATACACATTTGTTTCTGTTATTATTTGATTCAATACAAGTCACAGAAGTGCCTGTTGTGTACCAGAAACTGCTTTAGGCACTTGAACATCTATGGAGAAATAATAATACTGACCTTTGCCCTTAAGGGTTTCATAATTATGTTGGGGAAACCAATATGTAAACAGAGAATGCCAATGTAATGTGGTAAATGTGATGACAGAGACATGCCAAGGTGCTCGGGAGCACAGAAAGGGACCCCTAAGTAAGGTGTTAGTCAGAGAGTTCAGAGGAGGTTGGGAAAAATAGAGGAAGGGAGTTTCAGAGGAGGAGGTGGCAAGAATGTAGCCTTCAGGTGAAAAATAGCACAGTATATTCTGAGCAGTAAAGAGATCAGCATTCCTAGAGCTTAGAATATTGAGCAGAGCATAGCAGAAGGTGAGTCTCTAGAAGTCGGATTACAGAAGGTCTGTCTATTATGTTAAAGGTTTAAAGCAGATTTATCTGCTTGGTGATGGAAAGTAAGGAAACAATGGGGTCCCTCTGGGGGAGTATGGAAGGTGGATCCAAGGGTCAGAGAGAACAGTGAAGAGGGAACTGCTGAAGTCTAGGGGAAAGAGCCTTCAGTTATTCATGTTTCCATGCTGTTTCTTAGAGGTTCAGCCCAACTATCTGATCTTTCCCACATCTCTGCATAAGTTTTCTCAAGCAGTGCTGGTGATCTCCACACCCCATCTTCCTCCTAAAATATTTACTGATTATCTGCATTCAAGTATGTTATAAACTATTTTAATTTGAGATATAAATATTATTCATGCAGCTAACTGCACCCACCGTTCCAGGAGCATCTGCTTTTTGTGACAGACAACTGTGGCTTTCAAGGGCCTTGCCTTATTACAACACATCCCACTATTCAACCTGTCTTCCTACTGCACTAATATGCATCCTTTGCTGCAGTCATACAGACGTCTTCACTATTCTAGAAAGTGAAGCACAAGGTGTGTGTATTACATGGCTGGAGTAATCATGAGGGCAGTGAAGATTTTCTGAGGTGTCCCCATCATCTCATCACACCTGTTGCGGACTGCCACAGGCAGCTCTGTGAGGGGTGCTGCTGCTTCTGAAATGGTGTATTCCTACACACATTACCTCATTCATTACAAGTTTTCAGCCACAGACTAGGAGTACTATTCACCCCTTCTGTCTTAGCAGAATGTTAGGAACATTTGAATCAGTGGTACTTTTTTTAAAAAAAATCAGGTTTTACTGCTGTTTGCTGTTTACCATTACAATCACAGAAGTAAAGGCTAAGCCATTTTCTTCTTTAAAAAAAATAGTGTTTTCCAATGTGTTCAAACAATCTCCAAATGAATAGAAGAAAAAAATGCCCACAGAAGTTTCTTAGACTCACTGCCATATCTGGATACTTTAATCTCAGAGGTTCTGGCTCTTCTCAGGCTGATAGGATGGCTGGGCTAATAATACAAATACCTTAAGGGCTCTGTTCCCTACTGAGTCTGGACCTAGAATGTGCAGCTTTAGGATTAGCAGTACTAGTTTTAGAGTCAAACTGATTCGCTTCCTGATTACCACTTACAAACTGTGAGATGTCTTTAGGGTGGTTGTAGGGATTAAATGTGATCATCTCCACTGCTAGTTTATAGTAAGGGCTCAACAAATGAAGCCTGCTATGGAATTATGACTATTAATAATTCATGCTCTAATTTAAGAAATTGCCTGGTTTAACTAGCCTCAGGCAGAGGCTGGGACTGCTTTCTCATCAGGCCTCAGCTATATGGCTACAATATAGAGAGCTTCCTTTTCAGCTATGCACACACACTTGCTTCTTTCATCACTCATGATGCTTGCTGTCTCTAGTCAATTAATATGATCCACCTCTTAGGGTAATCATTTCCCTAAGGACCGAATGTGCTTACATTCAGTGGCACCCATTGTAATGCAATTAATTTTTTCCAATAACATCCATCTAATAGATAGGTACATTATAAATGAGAGCCATAATAATAAGCTACCTGCTGTTTGCTCATTTTGAAGAGACTCATTAGGGA
Organism: Theropithecus gelada; assembly: GCF_003255815.1. NCBI lineage: Eukaryota > Metazoa > Chordata > Mammalia > Primates > Cercopithecidae > Theropithecus > Theropithecus gelada. Next base: position 104,532,507 of record NC_037668.1, read on the forward strand.
CAGTGGTCCTCAATGTTAATGAAGTGACACAATCCAATTAGAAGATTGCAGTTACACATGGTAGTGGTAAAATGAGAGGAACTGCCACCTAACAGGTAATGTCACTCTCTGTGACTTATTTTTGCCCTCCATGGGGTTGTTTCTGCTTTGGTTCAGATCTCACCCTGTCCTTAGGCCCGCTTTGGGACTCTGCCATCTTCTGAAGGCTGGTAAATGCCTAAGCTGTAAACAGCTTGCTTTTCTGCGGAACAGCTCATGCCTGAAAAAGTTGATAATGATTTCAAAATTTCTTTTAATTGAGTTTTTAATTACAACACAGATAGCAAATATCCCTATCACATGTAATTTTGACAAAGATAACAAGCAATTTCATATTCTTTGGAGAATGTTTGACAGTGTGGGAGCCTACAGTTAACTACCGACTGCCTTGTTTTTAGACAGGAATATCTGACAACCACTCACTCAGGGAAGGTCAGGAACTGGAACATCTGGATCTCAATAAATTGTTCAATATAACAATCCAAGTGCTATAACACAAGCTGCTACTGGGAATGTAAATCTGACTAGCTGGCTTAGGATCTTGTCTTTCTAATTAATAGACCACATATTATGAATTGGGATACTGTAGAGCCAGTTGGTATATGGGCATAGTTTCACCTAAAATAAATTTTTTTATCTTCAGATCTTATCACATCAGAAAAAAAATATGCAAATAAATTATTCCAAAATGCAAAGCTTAAATTTGAGATGGGCGCCGTGTTTCTTTATTACTTTTCTTTTATTGGCATTTACTTAAGAGTTCAAGAGCCATGCCCAGAGTTCCAGAACTCCAGAGCTAAAATTAGACAAAGAAACTTCTCCATCTCAGAGAGCAGAGTACTCGCCCACATTAGCTGGTCTACTAGCACCTCCCACAGACTCACAAAGGCCATTTGCATAACCCCCATGCCTCCTAGTAACATCCAGAGGCTCAAGCTGATGTGTCTTTTTCAACCACAGAGCAGTAATTATCAGACTTTTGCATTTCAAACACCTGGAAAACAAAAATTATTCTTAATTCAAGTCCTACAGAGTGGTCAGCTTCTTATTTTACTAAGTAAAGATCATTAATTTTTTCTTTTTCATTCATTTGTTAATTCAGTGAATATTTTTTGAGCACATACTATCTGCAGCTACTAAAGTGTGTCTGGGAGTGCAATGAGAATCAAAGCTAGCCCATGACCTCAAGCATCATATAGTCTAGTGGGGGAGATAGTCATCATTAATTAATTACATTTATATATATATATATATATATGAAATTTACATTGAACTACATACTCTACAGGAAATAGACATGGTTCTCTGCAAGCATGTAATATTATACATTAATTTTATATGGAAAGAGAGTATCAGGGAAATATTCCTCTTAAAATTAATGCTTCCACTAAACAAATCTCAGACTATACAAGCCATGGTAAGGATTTTGAGTTTTACGTTACTAGTAGTAAAAAGTAACCAAGGAATTTTAAGCAGGATTGATGTTTTTAAAGAATTCCTCTGGATGCTATTGGGGAATGGATTGGAAGAAAAGCAAGAGTGGAAGGAGTGAGATCAATTGGAATGACATTTCGGTGGCCTAGATATGACCTGTGTGATGACCATGGTGCAGGTAATTAGTTGGATTTAAAACATATCTTGAAACTATAATTTTTGAGACTCTGATGATAAAGAGAGAGGAGAGAAAGAGAGAAGTATCAAGGATGATTCTCATATTCCTGTCAAGAGCAACTTGCCATTTAATACACCATTTACTGAGTTCTAAAGACCAAGAAAGGAGCAGGTTAGGGAAGGAAGGGAGAATCAGAGGTTCCTTTTGGGGCTTGTGAAATTTAAGGTGCCTATGAGATATCCAAGGCAGGAAGATATAGGTGTCAGAAGATTAGAGGAGGATTTTGACACTAGATATACATTTAGGAGTTATCAGCATATCAATGGTATTTAAAGCTATGGGAGTCAATAACATTTCACAGGAATAAGCATGATGAAAGTTATAACATTTTGAGGTCTGATACAGAAGGAGAAATCTTCAGAGCATCTTTCTATGAAAGGGATCACATTTTAACACCCACAAAGTAGAAAGAACATAATATCAGTTCTGTAAGGACATTTAGCTGCATGAAATCCTCTCTCCATTGTCCTTATCATTCTCATTTTGCTGCAAATCAGTGAGAACTTTGTTATAAAACAGCAGCGGCAAACCACTACCATAGCGTTTCTGCAACTGCCTTAGGCAGGAATGACCTCATTGTGGTAGCAGAAAGTCTTGTCCACACCCAGCCTCACCTGACCTCTTAGATTTTCCGAGCTTAAAACACATCTGGAGTTTCTGAATCAATTTAGGAAAGACTGAAAGTCACAAAATAGCACAGATCCTACAATGTGACATCCGTTCTCTCCTATCCTACAATGCAAAATCTGTTTCTATGCATTTTGTAGCATTCCTAAGTCAGGGGAATACACTGCAAATTGTAATGATGTTAGTTATATATAGGGGTCAAAAACACACTTGCATAAACATCGCCTCTTCCTGCCGCTCACAGTACTGTCATTCGTCCTAGTATTCTTTCCTACTGAACCTAATTAAGTTTCTAGATCCTCCTGCTACAGTGTCCAAGACCATCCTGATCAACCAGATTGAATATGGGAGGTAATAGTAATAATAAAAATAATTTTATTATACTTATAGCTGTTATAATTAATAACATTTTTAGTACTTTTGTCTCATGCGCTGCACTAAGTGTTGTCTATGCCTCACCTTATGTAAACATTAACTGCAACTTAGAAGATTGCTAAGAGATGAAGAAACTTCTTTTTTTTTGAGATGGAATTTCGCCCTTGTTGCCAAGGCTGGAGGTGATGGTGCACTCTCGGCTCGCCTCTACCTCCACCTCCCAGGTTCAAGCGATTCTCCTGCCTCAGCCTCCTGAGTAGCTGGGATTATAGGCATGCCCCACCATGTCCGGCTAATTTTTTTGTATTTTTAGTGGAGACAGGGTTTCTCCATGTTGGTCAGGCTGGTCGCGAACTCCTGACCTCAGGTGATCCACCTGCCTCAGCCTTCCAAAGTGCTGGGATTACTGGCATGAGCCACCGCACTTGGCTGAAGAAACATTTTACAGATGAAGAAACTGAGGTTGAACAATGAGCATCCCAGGTGTACATTTCATTATTGTTTCTACATTGTGTTGTAATTATATGAAAAGTACAGACTGAGACTCTGTACTTCCCAATTTGGAATCTTAACACCTAACAGTGCTTGGCACATTTAAGGTACGTATTAAATGTTGAATTTTGGAAGACCTTACGTATGCTATAGTGATAGAAGCTTTTCAAAGGGCAGTGGTTATGTCCTGTGTGATTTGGACCCTCTTACAGCACCTAGCATAATACTCAATAAGTATTTGGAAGGTTGAGTGTATGGATTTAAAATTGGCTGGAAAAACTCCAGTAAACTCAGAGGTTTCAGAGTGATGGTGCTAGTAGAGAGATCACTACTGAAGAAAGATTACGAAGATGAACCTCCTAATATGCTCTTGCCACAGTTGTGGGTCTGACTCTTATTTAAGCATTCTTATTCATGACCTGGGTGGAAAAAAAGGAAGAAGCTGCTCATTTTTAGAATTCACTAATGATTCTAATTTGGAAAGTATCTTGAGCAGCTCGGGCAACAGAAATAAAATGCAAATGACCTTTGAGACTCGAGGTATGTAGGCTGGGAATAATAACTTTGTTAGCATTTGAAAAAGGCAAGGCAGTGAATACACCTGGGGAAAGAGAATCCAAACACAGAGCTGTTCTGGGAAGCAGACGCCAGATCGCAGTGATGCCAAAGTAGGCCCAGGAGGCACAGTGGTTTGCAAATTAAATTCAGGCCAGCCATGCAGTCTGGCAGGATGAAAGGGAAGTCCAGGTTGAGGCTGCCTGTGCAGAAGGGCACGGAATAACAGTTCCTCTGTGGACAGTTGTAGCTGAGCAGCACCTGGCACCACACGTTGTGTTCCCACCACTTCATTACTAGGGAAGCGCAGGCAATTTGGAAGCACAGAGAATAGCAATAAGAGTGAATGAATTCAAGAGCCCGAGGAAGGATGCGGATGAAAGATTAAAAGGATTAGATAGCTATAGTTTAGCTATAGAAAGCTAAAGGAAGAGAAAGGAGAGGCCTGGAAACTAATAATAAATATCCAAGTCTGTTCTAAAATAGCCAAGTGGAAACTTGCAGAGTAACCATTAAATTAAGATCTTTCAGTTGTAAATGGACATTTTCTTCCAAGCCATAGGCTTCTTGCCTAAACCAGCACTCTGCCTACCCAGGTGCTCAGTAAATACTATCTTATAGAATAACTTTTCTTTGCCAAAAGAGTATAGGATCTGGGAACTAGACCAACCGAAAGCACATTTAAAAATCAGCCAACTCATTCCTTAGCACCTCGTGAGGACAAGAACTAGATTTTTGTTGTGTTGTTCAAGTCCTACTCTTTTCAACAATGAAGTTACCTCTTCCCATTCAAACAAATAAAGAACAAAATAGAAACCTTTGTAGCACAGGGAATGCCTAAGACACGGTTGACTAGGCTCTGGTTAAATCCCAGTATTGCAATTTACTTTATGTCAAAGGGAACAAGCAAAATGCTAATGCCCACCCCCTCAGACAAACCTTCCTAGGCAATGGAGGGGGTGTAGAAAAGGCTGTACTTCTGGACTAACAGTGAACTTGGTGGACTTCACTTTTAAATGATTAACCACTTGGGAGGCGGAGGCGAGTGGATCACAAAGTCAGTAATTTGAGACCAGCCTGGCCAACATAGTGGAACCCTGTCTCTACTAAAAATACAAAAAAGTAGCTGGGTGTGGTGGCAGGTGCCTGGTATTCCCAGCTATTTGGGAGACTGAGGCAGGAGAATCACTTGAACCTGGGAGGAGGCAGAGGTTTCAGTGAGCCAAGACTGCGCCACTGCGCTCCAGCCCCGGCGACAATGCAAGATTCCATCTCAAAAAGAAAAAAAAAATCAACCGCAAATATCCAAGTAGATAAGTTAGAGGTAATTTCTTGTTTTATAGAAAGGAGTCTCTATAAACAGCCAACTCCCCTTGCTTTGAGCCATTCTTTGTTTACAGATCATTAACCACACCTTTCTTAACCTAGCGCCTGGCTAAGAAAATAAAGTATTCAACTTCCCAGCCAATTGCAAAGCCGTCATAGTGCCATTATTAAGCTCCAGGCTCAGAGGGATTCCTCAAACAAGCTAAGCCTTTGAAACATACTGCTCCTCCCTCTGCTGGTCTTGTCTATCCCCCCACTTCTCTGCCCCATTCTTGCTTTCTTCCTGGCTGGCTCCCTGTCATTCTTTTCCTCTCAACTTAAATGTCCCCTCTTCTAAAAGGCCACCCTATGTGTGTTTATCTGCTTGGGATGATTTTGGCTGCAAATAAGAGGACACTGTATTGATAGTGGCCCAAGCCAGTAGCTATTAATTCACTTGCCTGAAGTCCATAAGCACATAGTTCAGCTCTGGTACCATGGCTCAGCAATGCAGTAAAGGACCAAGCAGCCTTCTCGCTATCTGCTTCACCTCATACCATTAGCTTCCGTCTTCATTATTTCAAGATATCTGCTCCACCCCAGCATCACATCCGTGGACCAGGCAGGATGACATAGCAGGAGTTAAGGGAGCAAAAAGTCTTTCTTACAGTGAGGCACTGTTGCTTTTTTCAGGAAGGAGAATAGTCCCCAGAGACTCCTAACTATCTCTGATTGATTAGAACTGTGTCACATGCAAGGTAGTCTGAAATATCATGATTAGCTTTCCAACCTCTATAGTAAAGGAAGGCAAGGGCAAGGGGTCTGTGGATATCTTTGAGACAACCAAACTTCAGTGTCTGCCATGTATATGCCTCTCCCTCTGCTACCCCCATTTACCCTCAGTCGTGGTTCTGTATTTTTTCTCTTCATGGCATTTACTATGATTTGTAGTTGTACATTTTAATCTCACTGGGATAGATGTCTTCTATAGTTGGTTCTGCCGCCACTGTATCCCCAGCCCTTAGTGCCCTGTACCCGATAAATAGCACGTACTTAATAAACATGGTTTGATTTGTGGCTTAGTTGGCTGCTAGATGAAAAGAGAAGAGAAATTATTTCTGAAGTTATCACACAATCACAACATCCTGGAAAAACAGGATTCTGGTTATCAAATTTTGATTTACACATACATACTTTGTATTTATTAAACCATGTTTCAAATATAAAGAGATGTATATGTGAAATAAAATAATGAACAGTCAAATTCCCACCATTCAGCTCTATCAAATTTACGGATTTTGCCATAGGCCCTTGAGGTCTGTTGATATTGTTATATTTTAAGAAACAAAACATCTCAAAGACAATTGAAGCCCCTGTGTCCCTTCCCTAGTTCTGTGCTCCTGCCTTTCTGTCTCCGGAAATAACCATTACCCTGAATTTGAGTTTACCAGTCCAGTATGCATTTTTATACTATGACTATATATGTACATATTCATAGCAGTTACAGGGCATTATTTTTGCATGTTTTCAAGCTGTTATGTAAATATATTTTGTATAAAATTATATAAATACTAAAAATATTGTTACCTTTTTGGTCTATTTTGTTATTGACGTTTAACTACATTTTTACATGTAGCTATGTAGTGTTTTGTTGTATAAATATACCACAATTTATTTTTCCATTTTTCTGTTGATAAACATTTTGGTTGTTTACAGTATTCCCGTATATTTTTCTGTCACACATGTGAGGGTTTCTTAGTCTAAGATATATACCTAGAAGTAAATTTGCAGGGGGAAGGAGGTAGGATTGCTTGTATTTTCTTTGATTTGGCCAAAGTGTTCTACAAAACAGTTGTGCCAACTGATGCTCCCACAAGCTGTGGATGAAAGAAGCTGTTTCAGGTTTCAGCAGTTGGTATCATCAGACAGATCTGTATCAATCTTTTGGTGTGAAATGGCATCACATCATTTTATTTTGTGTTTCCCTGACAATGAGGAAGGTTGAAGATCTTTAAATAGGTATCTTGGCCAATCAAGTTTTCTTTTATAAAAAGCACCTATTTTTGTCCATTTCCCTGTTAGAGGGAATGGTTTTTTTTTTTTTTTTCTTATTGATTTATACAGTACTTTATATATTCTGGATAGCAATTCTTTCTTGTTAACATGCATTGCAAATGTCTTTTTCCACACTCTTGCTAGGCTTTTCATGTTGTTTATGATGTTGCTTTATTAATAGCAGTATTAAATTTTAATATAGTACAGTTTATCAACCTATTACTTTGTGGTTTGTGCTTTTTATGTCTCATATAAGAAATCCTTCTTGATCTCCAAAATTCTAAAGATATTCTACCATATTTACTTATGAAAGCTTTACAGTTTGGCTTTCCTCAAGTAGTCCAGCTGGAATCATTGTTCTATAATATAATGGGCTCTGATTTTATTTTATTTCTTTTCTGCAGAGATAACTAGTCATCTCAGCAACATTATTGAATGCTGCAATTTTTGGTCACTGATTGATAGCAAGTTTGCATGTATGTGTGGGTCTCTTTTTGGAGTTTGTATTATGCTTCAGTGTTTTATTTTTTTCCCCATGACAGTACTACTCCTTGATTATTCCTGTAGTTTTAGAGATATTATTGCACAGGGTTAGGTTCAGGGGCTTAGTAGCCACACTGCTTGAGTTTGAATCCTGACAATGCCACTGCTTAGCCATGGGACCCTGAAAGAGTTCCCTGAAAGAATCTCTTTGTGTACCAGTTTCTTTTTTATCTGTACTTATCTGTAAAATGGTGACAATAATCATATCTAACTTATAATGGATAAAAAGCTTTTGCTTGGCTTTTTTTTTTTTTTTTTTTAAGACGGAGTTTTAGTTTTGCTCTTGTTGCCCAGGCTGGAATGCAATGGCACGATCTCATTCCGGTTCACTGCAACCTCTGCCTCCCAGGTTCAAGCGATTCTCCTGCCTCAGCCTCCTGAGTAGCTGGGATTACAGGTACCTGCCACCACGCCCAACTAATTTAATTTTTTTAGTTTTAGTATAGACAGGGTTTCACCACGTTGGCCAGGCTGGTCTTGAACTCCTGACCTCAGGTGATCCGCACCCCTAGCCTGCACCCCACCCCCGCACCTGCCTGCCAAAGTGCTGGGATTGCAGGCATGAGCCACTGTGCCTGGCCTTGCCTGGCATTTTAATAAACCTTAAAAGTTAGCAGTTTTAGTCATAGTGTGAGTGCCAGTATTATTATTACTAATTGTGACATCTGATAGGTCAGGTCACTTCTACCATTTCTTCTTCAAAATAATCTTAAACATGGTTGACCTTTTTGTCTTTCACATGAATTTCAAGATCAGATTATAATGCTTCATGACAAAGTTGACTGAAAACACAAATGTCATTGCATTGACATATGGATTAATTGGATTCTTCTTATCCATAAACTTGGCATAACTTTGTTTATTCAGCTCTTTTATGCCAATTAGAAAGTAATTTTGTAATTTATTCCACAGAGGCCCACACATGTTTCTTAGAATTATTTTTAGCTACATTGAAGTTTGCTGTTGCTATTGTGAATACAATTTTTTTTTCATTTTATTAATTATTATTATTACAGCTTGGATTCTGGTGTCAATGCCATGTTCTTTTTTATTGATACATATTTGCATATATTTATTCAGTCCGTGTGATATTTTGTTGCATTCATAGCATGTGCAACTATTAAGTCAGGGTATTTGGAGTATCCATCACCTTGAATTTATACTATTTCTGTGTGTTGGGAACATTTCAAGTCCTTTCTTCTAGGTGTTTTGAAATTTACAATACATTTTTGTGAACTATAGTCATCATACTCTGCTGTCAAATATTAGAGCTTATTTCTTCTATTTCACTGTATGCTTCTATTCATTAACCAACCTCTCTTCATACCCCTCCCGCCCCCCCCACCTCACATACACTTCACAGCCTCTGGTAACTATCATTCCACTCTGTACCTCCATGAGGTCAACCTTTTCAGTTACATGTCAGCTCCACTCTTGGGGGCAGTGGGGTCACTGCCAATGGTTCATGCTTTGGCCCTGGTGACAGTAACCAGGAGCAACAGCTGCTTCAGGTGGGGGATGTCAATGGGTCTCCAAGGGTGTGGAGATGCAGGGACTGTTGCACCCTAGGGCAAGATGCAGTCTAGCAGAGGCTGGGCTCTAAAAATGGACCTTGCTGTAGCTAGCTAGGACTTGGGGTATGTGTGGAACCCAATGGGGAGCTCCCTCTCTGGAGCAATGCTGATGCGTGGACTCCAGGCAGCTCTCTATGTTAGTCTCAGGGCCCACAAGGGTCGAGGGACTCTCTCACGGCTAGGATTGCTGGAGACTGTGGTGGGAATGTGGACTCTTTTGGTTCCTCTTTGTGGAGGAGGTGAGCGCCAGATGCCTCTAGTCAGCCATCTTGAAGCCCCTCAGCGTTGTTATTCTTGAATGAGTTGTTACTGCTGTGTAGAAATTCCGTTGTTACCTTTATGTTGATCCTCTATCTGGCCACCTTGCTGAACACTGACTAATGTTTATGGTCTGTAGATTCCTATGAATTATTTATGTAAACAAACTGTTTATGCTTTAATATAATTTTGTTTCTGTCTTTCTAATATGTGCCTCATATTGATTTTTCTTTTCTTAAAGTGTTGACTGACACCTCCTAACAGCATTAAAGAGGAGTATTGATAGCAGGCATCCTTATCTTACTCTAACTCTAATGGCAACTTTAAGTTGCATTATTAGGTTTGATTCTTGCTTAGGTTTTTGGTAGATGATATTTATCAAGTTTAAAAAGTTTCCTTTTATTTCTAGTTTACTAAGGTTTTTAGACATAAACGAATGTTAAATTTCATGAAATATTTTTTGGAATCTATTGAGTTTATCATGGATTATCTATTTTTAATTTGTTAATATTGGGTAGTGCTTTAATAGATTTTCTAATGTTGAAACATCTTTTTATCCTAGGATAATAATACACATTGGTTATCAATAGTATTTCAAAGAAATGCGTGGATCTTTTCCCAAAGGACAAAAAACCTGAAGATTTTAAGCAATTACTTTGATTTGATTTTACAGAAGTCGTTTTTAGATCCTTGTAGGTACCATTCCTTTATCTCTGTCATCCTTTGGCATTTATTTATTTTTTTATATGGAGCATGTAAAATGTATATAATAGTAACAAAAAATATGAACAGTGGGAGATGAGGAAAGTAGAAGTGTTAACTCTACTTATTTTGGACCATGAAATGAAGGGTTGGTAGAATCTTTTCCGAAGTACTGGATTTGAAAATCAATCAGCCAAGAATTTCTGGAGTCACTCAGGCCAGTGCCATAATTACTTATTTGCTGAGGAGGTGAATCAGGCTGGCCATTTGTCTAAAGACCTGGTGACACCTATATCCAAAATTATTTTCAAAACGAGCCCTTAACTGCCCCATGTAACTGGGTCCTGCTTGTGAACTGCAAGGGCTTGACTTCCTAGGAGTTGTCCTGTGTGGCTCTGACTATACATGGTGAAGGAAAATGTGTCTGCTCTTATTTCTTTAGAGCCACTTTGTTTTCTCTCTGTTTTTATTCATCTTTAGTAATTGCATGATTTTTGAGATTAACATACATGTAAAACCTTTTGTAGATCTGAGGCTAAGCAAGGAAACGATGTTCTGCTCAATAAGTAGAGTTTCCATCTTACCAGATTATTTCGATGTAATTGCTCTTGGTTTTTATGGCATTTATGGTTTAAAATGCCAAGCATTGTAGAAATACGATTTTGATGGTGGTTGAGCAGTACTGTTTCTGTCTAATTACACTCACATATTCACATAATTACTGTGAAATTACCGTACCGAAAGCACTATATACACATAGTAATAATAATGCAATGTTCTGATTGGCTAGCTTTTTAAAAGATTTTAGAAATTGATTAAAACATTTAATGGTTCTTCTTTCAAGTATTTGTGAACCAAATTTCTTATTCCATTTGAAAATATGTTACAAAGAGAATATTCATTTCTCCTTCCCCCTTCATCATGTAGAACGTAGGGAGAACGATACGGAACTCCTGGGAGTTATCTCCTTGATTAACTATGAAGTAATAAACATAAGAAAACAGCAACAATTCATGTAGTTGGGTACTAAATCTACACCTTTATGGCCTGCATTTGCCAACTGTCTCCATGTTTGACAGATAAAGTGCATCTGTGAATTTTAAGCCTCTCAGGTTATAGTTAAGATATGTAATTAGCGTTCCAGATATACATCTTACCTAAAAACTTCTGCTATGGGGAGGGGAGAAACTAATTAAGTCAGTTTTACTAAGCTTCAAAAAAGAAACCTTCAACCTGAAAATTGATGAAATAACTAATGAGGACACTTCATGTGGGGCATGTTATTTCTTGATAGAGAAAGTGTGTTCTGGGACAGAGGCTCTTCTTTCCCTGAAGGCTGGAGTCAGGAGATTTACTTGGTTAATAAAACCACCACCTTTAGACATGTGACTTGATGTGTGTGGGGGCGGGGGGGTCGAAACTAGTATTTTTGAACGTTTGTTATATATAGTTTCCTAAGCATTTATACTTATCAAAAGAAAGTTAGCTATCTGAGAAACTCTATTAACTTAAACAGGCCAATGAAGAGCTGCTTCAATGCACTGAAGCACAAATGCATTACAATCCCCGGGCTGCTGAGGACTAATTCCAGACTAGAAACACTTCCAATAATTATAATGACTAAAATGATAAAAAGTAACTTATATTTCCTGAGCAGATAGTACATGCAAGACTTACTAAATATTAAGTAAGTGTTAACTTATTTAATATTCAAGAAAAACACATGGTAAATAGTAGGTCATTTACAGTTAGAAACTGAGGTTCAAAAGAGTTAACTAACTTACTCAAGGTACATAAATATCTCCTTTGATAGGTTAAATCATTTTTCTTCTGTAAAATAGAAACAGACCAGTTGATTATTGCCATTTATAAAATAGCCTTAATGACCTTAAAAATAAAAACTTCCTTGAATAGTGTATGAAGAGAAGGTAGGAAGGTGCTAGAAATGTCAGCTTATTAGAATAAGTATGTATTATATTGTTCACAGGCATCAAAAATTCATGTAGAAAGAAGTTACTAGAGATCTTCAGGAAGATTACAATCTAATTAGACACATAAAACACATACACAATAAATTACTTGAAATAATTAAATAACAAAATGTCAATAAATGCAAAGTAGATAGATAATTGGAGTTGAATTCTAGTTTCTGTGGAATTAATATCATTAAACCAAATACAAAATTATGGGGCAGGGAGAGGGTGAGTGACTCCTTCTCTTAAAGGATTCTTCCTGCTTTCACACATAAGTTAGTGATTCCAATGAGTGCATGAGAATAAATCAATGTGAATGGCCCAGGAAATGCTGACTGGTCAAAACAAAGTGATCCTGGTCATTAGTGTTCTCCTAAAGGTGAGATTTGAGATCCAAAGGAGGTGAGACCCATTGATCAGTTCAGAGGAGCCAAGGGATATTCTAATTTGAGGATAAGGTGGGGACAGCAGATTAGGCTATTGATAGACTGAAGAAAGAGTGAAAAAGTAGCAGGTGTAAAGGAGGGAGACAGGAGTGACAGATGCAATAAATTTTTCTAAAGTAGCTGGGTCAGGAAAATTTGAAGAACTAGATAAAGAGCGTAGTAGAATTGCCAGGGTTCTATATTTTTAGAGGGGTTCTGGATACCAGGAAAATTAAATAAGAAATTCTGGGGTTAGGACATAATTTTTATAAAAGATTTATTCAATATATTATTCACATACCATGCAACTCACCCATTTAAGACACAGGATCCTGTGTTTTTTAATATATTCAGAGTTGTGCAACCATCACTGCAACCAATTTTAGAACATTTTTATCACCTCAAAATGAAACTATACCCATTAGCAGTCTACTCCCCAGGCCTCCTAATAACCCCAGCTATAAGCAGCCACTAATCTGCTGTCTATAGATTTGCCTATTCTGGATATTCCATACAAATGGAATCATATAATATGTGGCCTTTTGCATCCAGTTGCTTTCATTAAGCATAATATTTTCCAGTTTCATCCATGCCATAGTATGTATCAGTACTTCATGATTTTTATGGCTGAATAATATTTTATTCTATGGACATATACACATACATTGTATTAATTAATTTATTAGTTCATGGACATTTGGGTTGTCACTTTTTGGCCATTATGAATAATGCTGCTATCAACATTCATGTACAAGTTTTGGTGTGAAAATAAGTTTTTATTTTTTTTGGATAAATACCTGCCTATGAGTGGAATTGCTGGTTCCTATACTAACTCAGTGCTCAACATTTTCAGGAACTACCAGAGTATTTTTTAGAGTAGCTGTACCAGTTTACATTTCTATCAACAGGATATGAGGGTTCTGATTTTTCCATATCTTAGCCAACCCTTGGTATTATCTATCATTTTGATAGTAGCCGTGATCATGGGTATATCTCCTTATGATTTTAGTTGCACTTCCTAGTTGGTTAATGATATTGAGCATCTTTTCCTGTACTTATTGACTATGTATCTTCTTTGGAGAAATGTTTCTTTGAATCCTTTGACCATTTTCAATTGGGTTATTTATCTTTATCTTATTGAGCTTTAAAAATTCTTTATATATTCTATATGCACATCCTTAATTATATGTATGTTGTGCAAATATTTTCTCTCACCTTGTGGGCTATCTTTTCACTTTCTTGCCAGTGTCCTTTGAACACGAACGTTTTTAATTTTGATAAATCCAATTTATCTGTTTTTTCTTTTATGCTTTTAATGTTGTATTTAAAAAGGCTTACCTAATCCAAAGTAAGGAGTATTTACTCCTACATTTTCTTTTGAGAGTAGTAGGCTTTTAGCTCTTATGCTTAGGTCTATTGTCTATTTTGAGTTTAATTTTGTGAATGGTGTGAGGAAGATGTCTAACTTTACTTTTTTGCATGTGAATATACAGTTATCTCAGAACCAGATGTTGAAAAAATTACCCACCCCCCTACCCTCACCATTGAACTGTCTTGGCACTCTTGTCAAAAATTAATTGGTCATAGATGTATATTCTTATTTTGGGACTCTCAAGTTTATTCCATTGATCTTCATGTATTTCCTTCTTCCGCTGCATGCAGTTTTGATTACCATAACCTTGTAGCAAATTTTGAAATCAGAAAGTGTGAATCCTCCAACTTTTTTATCCTTTCATAGGATTGCTTCTGGCTATGCTGGCTCCCTTGAATTTCCATTGAATTTTAGGGTTAACTCATCAATGGGAAATTGGGATGTGGGCTTCTTCAAACTCTCCAGGCAAAACTAATGTTCCATCAGGATTGCAAACCACAGGTAGAGATCTGAGAGGAGGCAAATAACATTTACTGATTACTACTATGCATCTAACTTCTGCAGCGGGGAATTTATATGTCTTATTGTTTAATCCCCAGGTAGCATTGGACAAATACTCCAATTTTCAGGTGATAAATATGAGTCTAAGAAAGATTGTCTTGTCCATAGTTTATAAATAGTAATGTCAAGATTTATCTTAGGTTTCTACTTTAGTTATTCTACCTCTGTCCCCAAAGAAAAGTAGATTAGATAGACTGGAAACTAACCCTTCCACTCCTATGAATAACCTTTGCATCCCTAATATAACATTTATATTGTGTTAGAATTTATATGTATATTTCTCCCATTTGCAGAATGGGAATAGGTGGAGTCATTCCAGCCAAAAGCAGAAGAACAAAAGAAAATAAATCATACATTTTCAGTATGGCTGCATTGTAAAGTTACTTAAGAGGAAGAATGCAAAAGATGAAGCTTGTTAGTAAGAGGGAGCCATGGTGGTTCTCAAATGACAAACTGTGATAAATATTTCCCCCAAAACAAAGCTACAATGAGACACTATCTCACAACAATCAGAATGGCTGTTACTACAAAGACAAAAAGTAACCAACATTGGAGAGGTTGTGGAGAAAAGGGAACACTTATACACTCTTAGAAGGAATGTAAATTAGTTCAGCCACTGTGGAAAGCAGTTTGGAGATTTCTGAAAGAATTTTTAAAACAGAATTACCTTTCAAACCAGCAATCTTATTACTGGGTATATACCCAGAGGGAAATAAATTGTTCTACCAGATGACACCTGCACTCATACGTTCATCACAGCACTATTCACAATAGCAAAGACAGGGAATTAACCTAGATGCCTATCAACAGTGGGTTGGATAAAGAAAATGTACATATACACCATGGAATACTAAACAGCCATAAAAAATAATGAAATCATGCCCTTTGCAGCAACATGGTTGCCGCTGTAGGCCGTAATCCTAATCAATTTAACTCAGGAACAGAAAATCAAATGCCACATGTTCTCACTTATAAGTGGGAGCTAAACATTGAGTACACGTGGACATATAGAAGAGAACAATAGACACTGGGGACCCCTAGAGTAGGAAGAATGGGAGGGGAGTGAGGGCTGAAAAACTGCCTGCTGGATACTATGCTCACTACCTGACTAACAGGATTATTTGTACACCAAACTTTAGTGCTGCAACTTACCCATGTAATAAACCTGCACATGTACCCCTAAATCTAAAATAAAATTTGAAAATGAAGTAAAATGGCATAAAATGTTATAGATACATTTATCTATGCCAATGTTCTAAAGTTGATATTTTACAATAGTTATAGAGTTATAGCTCTTGGGAAAAATTGAGTAAAGAGTACATGGGACCATTCTGTACTATATTTTCAACTTCCTATAAATACACAACTATTTAATAATAAATTTTTTAAAAAGTAAAAAGGCGAGGCAATGTGCTGAGTTTTCAATAAAGCTAAAATTACTTAAATACTTGACTTCTGAGATGATTTTCCTTCCTGGTGTGTAACTATATATGAAAAAATCTTATTAAATAATACACAGAATGCATAGATGATATATCTTTTTCCTTTTTCTCTCTTTACTTGGAGTAATAAAAAGTTTGTAACCCTAGGTAAGTCTTCCAAAATTGTTAATTTTACACTTTGCTAGTTCAAGAAGGCCAAATCTAGAAACCACTGCCATAGATGACTGGAAGCTACTGAAGAATTTTGAATATAAAGTGCAATGAATCTTTAGACTTATGTGTAAGACAAATCACCCTTCCAACAAATGATGTTAGGACGACTGCACATGCAAATGCAAAAGAGTGAAGTTGAACCCATACCTCACACAACCCTCCAAAATTAGCAAAGTGAATTATAGGCTTAAATGGAGGATTTTAAAACTCCTACAGGAAAACAGAAGAGTAAATTTTCATGATCATGGATTAGGCAATTACTTTTTACATTTGACACCAGAAGCCTAAGCAACAACAATAAAGAACAATAGATACGTTAGACTTTATCAAAATTAAAAACCTTTGTCCTTCAAAGGATACCATCAAGAAAATGAAAAAGCAGGACTTGGGGTGGAGCAAGGTGGAGTAGAAGTCTCCAATGATCATCCCAACACAAGGACACTAATTTAACAACTATGTACACACAAAAAAGCACCTTCATAAGAACCAAAACTCAGGTGAGCATTCGCAGTACACAGTTCCTGGTTTTAACTTCATGTCAATTTCTAGAGGCACTGAAGAGGCAGGAAAAACAGCCTTGAATTGCTGATACCGCCTCTCTCCCATCCCCCAGCAGTGTCAGCATGGTGGAGAGTGCTACTGTGAGCTGGCGATAGGGAAATCACAGCAACTGTGACACATTTAATAATGTCTCAGGGCATTTAATAATCAAACTCCCAAAGGTCAAGGATAGCGTAAGGATCCTAAAAGCAGCAAGGGAAAAGAAGTAAGTGACATGTAATGGAGCTTCAATAAAGCATAGAGAACCCAGAAAAAAATCCACGCACCTACAGTGAACACATTTTTGACAAAGGAACCAAGATCATGCACTGGGGAAAAGACCATCTCTTCACTAAATGGTGCTGGGGAAACTGGATATCCATATGCAAAAGAATAAAACTAGACTCCCCTATCTCTCACCGTATACAAAAATCAAATCAAAATGGATTTAAGACTTAAGTCTAAGACCTCAAACTATAAAACTACTACAAGAAAACATTGGAGAAACTCTTCAGGACATTGGTTCAGGTGAAATTTTATTGAAATATCCCAAAATTAGAGGCAACCAAAGCAAAAGTAGACAAATGGGATCACATCAAGTTAAAAAGCTCTGCACAGCAAAAGAAACAATTAATGAAGTGAAGCAACAACCCACAGAATGGGAGAAAATACTTGCAAACTACCCATCTGACAAGAGATTAATAAGCAGAATATATAAGGAGCTGAAACAATTCCATAGGAAAAAAATCTAATAATCCAATTTAAAAATGGGCAAAATATTTGAATAGATATTTCTCAAAAGAAGACATACAAATGGCAAACAGGAATATGAAGCAGTGCTCAGCATCACTGATCATCAGAAAAGTGCAAATCAAAACTACAATGAGATATCATGTCACCCCACTTAAAATGGCTTGTATCCAAAAGACAGGGAATTGCAAATGTTGGTGAAGATGTGGAGGGAAGGAAACCCTCGCACATTGTTGGTGGGAATGTAAATTAGTACAATCACTGTGGAGAACAGTTTGAACGTTCCTCAAAAAACTAAATACAGAGCTACTGTATGATCCAGCAATCCCACTTCTGGGTATATAACCAACAGAAAGGAAATCAGTAAATCAAAGAGATGACTGCTTTCCCGTGTTTGTTGCAGCAAAACCTTGGAAGCCAAAATTTGGAAGCCAAAACTTGGAAGCAACCTAAGTGTCCATCAATGGATGAATGGATAAAGAAAATGTGGTACTTATACACAATAGTGTACTGTTCAGCCATTCAAAAAAATGAGATCCTGTCATTTGCAGCAACATGGATGGAACTGGAGGTCATTATGCTAAGCAAAATAAACACAGAAAGACAAATATTGCCCGTTCTATCACTTATTTGTGAGATCTAGAAACCAAAGGCATAGAATTCATGGAGATAGAGAGTAGAAGGATTGTTAGCAGAGGCTAGGAAGGATAGTGGGAGCGTTGTGGGGAAGTGGGGATGTTTAACAGGTACCAAAAAAAAAAAAAAATAGAAAGAATGAATAAGACATGGCGCTTGCTAGCCCGATAGGCTACTATAGTCAGTAATAGTTTAGTTGTGAATGTTTTAAAAAGACAATGGAAAATCAACTAACAGAATGGAAGAATATATTTGCAAATTATATATCAGATAAAGGACTCATATACAGAATACATAAATAATTATTACAATGTAATTTAAAAATTTGTCTAAGGATTTTAGTAGACCCCTCTCCAAAGAAGATATATAAATAGCCAATAAATACATGAAAAGATGCTCAACACCATTAGAAATCTGAAAAATGCAAATCAAACCACAATGAGATACCACTTCATACCCACTTGATGGCTACTGTCAAAATGGTAGATAATAAAAATTATTGGCAAAGATAGAGAAACTGGAATCCTCATACATTGCTGATAGGGAATCAAAATGGCACGGCTGTTTTGAAACATAGTCTAGCAGTTCCTTAAAATGTTAAACATAGAGGCCACATATGATTCAGTAATTTCACTCTGAGAAAAATAAAAACACATCCACATGAAAACTTTTACATGTATTTTCAAAGAAGCATTATTTTTATAATCAAAGCATGGAAGGAACCTACATGTCTGTCAACTGATTAATGGATTAAAAAATGTATGAGATCCATACAATATGATATTATTCAGCAATCATAAATACAGATACATGGTACAACATATATGAATCTTGGAAACATTCTAAGTGAAGCAAGCCAGTCACAAAAGATCAAATATTATATAATTCTATTTATATGAAATGTCCAGAATAGGCACATCTATGGAGGTAGTAGCTTAGTTGTTTCCTGGGACTGGGACAAGGGAGTAGGAGCAGGAATAAGAAATGACCATAAATGGGGACAGTGTTTCTCCTTGGGCTGATGAAAATGTTCTAAAATTATATTGTGGTGATAAATGCACAATGCAGTGAATAATAACAAAATGCACTGAACTCACTTTAAATGGGTGAATTATATGGTATGTGAGTTTCATCGCAATAAAACTCTTATAAGCGGGGGAGGATCGCTCAGTGTCATAGTGGAGGACAGGATGTAAGAAGCTGAGATGATAGACAAGGGTATAAGCAAAGACAATGTTTACATAGTTCAGGAAAATTAAAAGCAGGGCTTGAACTAGCATAGTGGCAATGGGAATCATATAGTGGGGAAAAAAGCAGGATGACGTGGTGGTAACTAGGCACACTGTCTCTCTACATCGTCAACACCCACTTAATAGCCACTGTCACCCACTTGAGAGCTACTGTCTCTGACGGGTAGAAACCTCACTTTATTTAAAAAACCCAGAGCCAAACATCTGTCCACCGCCTCCTGAGTTGGTCTGCCTATGTGGAGAATCATTTAAATTATTTTTACTATTTGAGGCAAAATGTGCTTGTCTGCAACATCTACCCATTGTCTTTCATTGTGCCTTGTAAAAGTAAATATATTACTATGATAATGTTTGAAAACGTTTGTTTAATAGATGATCCAGATCTGTTGGAGATTATAGACTGTATCAATATTTGTACAATAAAGGTCAGAGAGACAATTCTCAAGTTAGAATTTTTGAAAAATCTAAACTGTTCATCAGATAGGCAGATGAAGAGACCAAGCCCTCATGTGGTGTCAGACCAGCTTTCTCGTCACAAATATTAATACACTTGGTCTGCACATAGAAGGAAGACATAGGAGCCCCATTGCTATGTGGGGCTTTTACTGATGGCATCTTTCTGGAATCCTGAGAAGGTACTATCCACACTCCTGTCATTCAGTTTAATTGAAATGTGACCCTTTCAGGCAACCTAACAATATGTTTACATTACACAGACAGAATTTTTCACTTAAGATTCCACTAAATATTTAACTAACACTACTAAAGAATAATACAACCGGCACTATAGCTGTATCAGAATGGGAAATCAGTCCGTTTTCAATCTTGTTTGGCAACCCTCTCACTAAACCAGGCAGACAGAGACCCGGGGAAAGGGAGGAAGGAATATTAGGCCTTGAGCCAGAGGTGCAATTAAATCTGCGTTGTATTTATTTCGAAATCTGCCTCACTTTACAAGTGCTAACAAAGGGACAAACTGGGAGAGGCAGGTGCCTGATGTGTCTTCTATCTGGAGAATTGGGAGGTATCCCAAGAAGTCATGCTGATTGCTTGTGACACTTTCTTTAAAATGTTGCTCTTTTCACCCGTACAATTTTCTTCAGTATTTCTCAAAGGAAGATAATACTTGGAATTTCAAATCAGCAGCACCCTGATGGCAAAGTCAGGTATTTAGAAACCAGTTTAACTCTCATGCTCCCAAACAGTGGAAAAAAATAACAACAATAACAATAATAAAGTTATTTTACATTTATTTGGCATGGTACAGTTACAAAATACTTCACATCTATTGTCTTAATTTACCCGGTGGAGAAAACTGTGTTGTTTAGCTGTTCCATAATATGTTTTGTTTGATTTTATTATGAAAATATATGAAGCACAAAGTCTTTCTCCATAGAAAAATCAAGTAAAGCCCATAGAATAGTTATTAGCCTAGCATATATGAGAGTGCTCAGTGCAGGTTATTTCTCCCTTCTGCCCCTCTAAAGCTACTTTGGCTAATAGACAGTAAATGTTCCTAATACCTTTAGCAGTAGAGATTAGTTATCATTTCCCCCATTATGTACAAGAAAGATCCATTAAGCATCCCAAGTCCAGGGAGGGGAAAGGGATGCCAAGAAGTAGACAAGAGGTATGAGAGTGAGCTTATGATGAACTTGACCACACTCCCTGTCTCCAACAAAAACAATCATGCCAAGACAGTAGGCCATGTTCTTCTGACCTACTAGTTTGCTCCTACTTAGGTCATAGACTTAACCTTGCAATATTGGTTCTTGTGGAAAACAGGATGATCTATAGGAATAAACTGAGTACCTGAGATAGAACACAAAGAGGGTGAAGCTTGTGGCAGCGCCTCTCCCTTGCATGGACCCAGTGGGAGGTAAAAAGATTATAGAAGAAAAGAAACTGAATTAAAAAGTCTTTGATAAATTATGGTGATCTATTTTCTCATTCTAACTATTTACTTTTAAACCTACTTTGTATTTGTAATTTTATTTTTTCTTAAAGATTCTTACTCCCTTCAGTAATATAAGTCAAACAAGCTAGATACACCCTTGAAGGGAACTTAATTCAAAAGAACCCCACAGCAAATGACTGCAACCTTCACAGCCAGGCCAGATTTAGGATTAAATGCTAAATTAGTGGTGGATTCACTGGTGATGCCAAATTGGTCATATCAAAAGACAACAAACCAGGCTCAAATACACAAGTACAATGCAGCATTTATTTTATTTATTTTTTATTTTTTTATTTATTTGTTTTTTGAGACGGAGTCTTGCTCTGTCGCCCAGGCTGGAGTGCAGTGGCGGGATCTCGGCTCACTGCAAGCTCCGCCTCCCAGGTTCACGCCATTCTCCTGCCTCAGCCTCCGCAGTAGCTGGGACTACAGGCGCCCACCACCACGCCTGGCTAATTTTTTGTTTTCTTAGTAGAGACAGGGTTTCACTGTTAGCCAGGATGGTCTTGATCTCCTGACCTCGTGATCCGCCCCCCACGGCCTCCCAAGGTACTGGGATTACAGGCGTGGCAGCATTTTTATTATTCTGAAACTGATCTAATTTTGATGAACTTTTACCTTCCCCTAGATGGCAGAAAAAGTTCAACTTGTCAGTTCTGTTTCTTATTTTTGATTCCACTTAAAATGCTCCCCTGCAAGAAAATTCTTGCCCTTTTCAGAATTCTTCCCCTCCCCGTTTCCGTTTCCAAAGATGATTGCTGGGTACAAGGGTGGGAGGATGTCTTTCAGTCCGGTGTCCAAGGGGAGGAGTCCGATCTCATGGATGGTGCCTGTGCCTTTTACTGGGCTCCCATTGGGTCAGCATTAAGGGGGCTGGCTATGCTGACAACAGCTGAGGACACACCCCTTTAAGCTCACCAAACACTGTCCTCCTGTTATTGACTTCCAGAATGCAGAGGAAGCTCTGGATACCTTCTACACCACACAAGCTTTAAAGATTTTGGAGAGCTAACCTCAGGCTATTTTACTTTGGTGGACCCACCACTGTGGTCTCCTTCCAGAGCACAATTGTCCCCCTCCCCCAGGAGGCATCAAGATGTGTCTTCTCTCTCCCCTAGGAAAATTCCATGTCTTCGTTTCTCCCCACAGGAAAATCCCTCTGGAAAATAGCAGGTCCTTCTGTTTTCTCTTCCTCTCTTGAATGGGCTTCCTCAAAGTCATCTCCTTTTTACTGGGGCGCTAAGCCTCCCAGCTCGGTAGACATGGAAGAAAAAGTGTCCTTCCTACATTACAGAAAAAGCACAGATATGCCAGATTTGTGCTTCAGGCCTGGTTCTTGTTGGGTTAATTGAGGCTAACAGGTTTTAGATGATTCGTTTCATTTCTAACAGAACAAGTTGTTCAAAACTACTGTCTTGTTTCCAGTGCCAAAGCTGTGGATATTCAAAGATGTTTATCAACACTCCCTCTGCCTCTGCAGTCCTGCCCTGCACTGCTAATCCTCCCTGGGCAAATAGATGCCCCTGGAACAATATGGGGGTGAGCACAAAGAAATTCAGGAGAAGAAAGCACATTCATATAATTCAAAATTATTATCTCTATCATAAGATTAGTAAAAAGCCTTTGTTCAGATATTTTTTATTGTGAGCAGTGTTGTATTTCTTTTTGTTATTGTTTCAAGTGATAGATTGATATTTTGATATCACTTAGAACCGAGTCAGTAAACTACATATTTATATTTGACTAAGATTCTGTTTTTAAAGCAAAGGGGACATCTTTGATGAGTAAAGATTAGGTAACAGTGAATGGCAGGTGCCATATGGATCCCTGGAGCACAGACGGACATCAACCAGCAAGTATTTCTCAGATTCTACCCTAAAATAGTGACAGTATGTCAGGTATGGGCTAATATACATAGTAGCTTTGAAAAGGAACTGAACAACTAGCAGGTAAAGAGTAATTTATGTTAAAACATCCCAATAATAGATGGACTATGGTAAGAACCTCCAAGCTAGTCTCTCTGCTTCTACTCTCCCTCTCTAGAGTGTATTATCTGTACTGCAATCAAAATCTTCCTTCCAAATGTAAGTAACCATTCAATGGCTTCCCATGGGACTCAGAATAAAAGCTCACACTCTTTACAATGGCCCTGCAGGTTCCTCATCTCCTACCTCCAGCATCTTCACTGTCCCTCTGCTCCAGCCACACTGCCTCCTTCTTATTCCTCCAGACCTCCCAATACAGCTCTGCCCCAAGGCCCTTCCAATGACTCTGATCCTCTTCCCTGTGCTACTCAGTGTCTCACTCCGTCAGTTCCTCCACATCCTGCCAAATGTCACCTAACCAGAAAGGCTTCGTTGAACCACCCCAGATAAAATAAAGTCCCCTGCCCTTACCCATCGCTCTCTCTTGCCCGGTTTAATTCTTTCTAGCACTTACATTGGGAGAATTTCTTTTCTGCCTCCTGTCTCTTCTCATTGGAAAGTATACTACATGAGAGGGTGTTTGCTTTATTCATTGCTGAATGTTCAGCACCTAGAATAATACCTGGCACAAAATAGGTCCTCAATTATTATACCCAATTCCTCCCAGTTCGCTTGGAAATTTCTCCATTTTACCACTGAAAATTCCACATCCTTGGGATTCACTTTGTCCCAGTGAATTCCAAACAGTTGGCCATCCTATCCTTAATAAATAGTTGTTGAATGAAGGAAAGGAATGAATAAAAAAGAATGAGGACAGGGAAGGAGGGAGGAAGCTAGGACAGAAAAAGAAGGGAGAGAGAAAAAAAGATGTTAATACTTTCCTGTTCTATATGTAGAAAGCAAAAGATTATTTTTGTAATCTTTTTTCAGCAAATGCCTGGATCAAATTCAATATGATTTTAAAGCCATGAGACCCTCTTATTCCTGGTTTTGATGTTGCACAGTATCATAATACATCTGATCGGAATTTCAATACCAGGTTTAATATACTATGCAAGCTGGTATAGGCTTTGAAATTATGCATATTCATGAGAGCAATCACACCCTTACTTTTTATATAACTGGCAAACTAAGGTACCACAAGAGAACAATAATCAAAGAAACAGGGAGGGGTACCAATTGTTATTTACTTATGACATTTTACTGGAAAACCTCAAGCAACATGAAAGACTATTTCTAAATGATGTATTAAAACTAACAAAACAATGTTATAAAGTGTCATATTTTCTTTCCTTTTATACAATAAAACATTGTAAAGCCGCACGACTATGCAGCCACTTCACCAGATGCAATAATATCCAAATGTGAAGGTAGTTAATAATATTGTAGTTTTAATTCCCTTGGTATTTCAGAGATAACCTTTGAACAGCCTAAATCAAATCATACTGGTACTTATGAGAAATAGATATCTCTTGTGAGTCCTTATATTGTGCTTCCCAAGAACCTACAATGTATTTCAGTTATTTACCTTGAAAATTCTTCAGCCTATCCAGAGTGGGTGTGGAAATTTGTAATCATTCTGTGGAATGTGATAAGGGAGGAGCTGCCTTCCTAAATTCCCAAGCTTAGAATTGTCAAGTTAGTGTCAGGACCATAGGCTCTCTAATGCATATATATTTGCCCTGAGCAAATAATTATTTATCTCTGTGCTTCAATAGTTGCATCTGTATGTTAAAAATAATATTATTGCTTTTGTTTTCTTATGACATGGGAGAAGAGGTTTTAAAAATTAAAGAAAAGAAGAAAACGCTTTAAACTTAAGATGGGAATCGTATCTTATTCTTTCATATTCCCAGTGCCTAGCAGAATGCCCGTTAACTCACTGGGGGCATTAGCCAGTACCTTGTCTACTACATCATTCCATCTTGTAAGCCACCCTTTGAAGCAGGTACTATTACACCCTATTTGTAAGGCTTAGAGAGGTCTAGTGGCTTGCCCAAGAACAGACCACAGGTACACAGCAGAGGCATGATTAGTACCCTGCCCTTCTAACTGCAGTCTGGTGCTCTTTCCTGGACACCTGCACATCTCTTCCAGTAATTGAACTGACCTGCATGTTAGGCATTTCACATTGCTTTAACACACCAAAGACTATCTACAGAAATGTTCAGAAAGATTTGTTCCCAAGCCCACTTCCGTGTCATGTGTGCACTTTTTTCCTGGCACCCTTTGCAGACCATCTCTCTCCCAGCATGAAAGTTGTCTATAAACCCTGTGTAGTCGAATTGTAATTTGGAATCTCTACGGGAGCCCAACTACATTAAACCAGTGCATGGATTAACACCTACTTCAACACACACAACCATTCTCCACATACATGGGCAGTTTTTACCCAACCAAACAATAGCAGACAGGTTCTACTCATAGAGAGGAGGCATTGAAAGGCACGGTAGAAATACAGACATGCAGTACAGTACTTCGTGTCCAGGTACATTAATGAGCTGTGGCCTCAAATCCCAGGTTTGCCAAAAGTGTTTCTGCTCATGTATCAAAGCAAAGTCATCCTGGGTATGAGTGGAAATGCTAGTTGCATTCATGTCGGCACTAGACATTTCCTGGAACCCATTACACAAGATTCATTTTCCAAATGGATTTTGTTAATTTAATTTATTTATTTTTCCTTTTGTAGTTAGAAACCGAGGGGAAAATTGAGAATAAATGTGGTTAAACTGCCCCAGGGGATGGCTTGTCTGTAGAAGCATCCCAGGCATACCGAATGGCATACAAAACAGACCTTAATGAGTACTGCTTGTCAAAGGATCTGATATGCATTTTACAGAATAAACACAACTCCTTTTTCAGCAGTTGAGCCACTATTCTCTATGGAAATGAATGAAGGGCCATATACTGCTGTCTTTGCTGCCCAAACATACACTTGTTTGAAGGGAAAGCAACAAAAACAAAACAAAACAAAAAATCCTGCTGGTCTCTCTATTTTCTAATTATGTTTTCTTTCCAAGACATATTTTGTTGTATTGGTACAAAATACGTTCAGTAAATTCAAGGAGGAGAAAACATTCCAGTCTGAAATGGATTTCAGCTTGGCAAAAATGAATTAATAGAAGCATGGCAGGTCACTTATTTAGCTAAGTACAGGGGCTGCCATATTAACCTTGTATGAGCTGAGAGAACTAAAGAAAATTCTTTGTTTGTCCTGCTGCAAAATTGGCCAAGGCAAATCAAAACAAGACGCCTAGGCAAATCAAATGACACATTCAAAATAAAATCATGTTAATGCTGGTTGCAAATGAAACTTTATTAGCAAGTCAACTTTAGTAGAAGTGCCATCTGAATGTGAAAATCTGATTGCTTGAAAATAACACGCCCCCAATAATTAACTGTCCTAATAGGACTACAATTAAGATCTCGTAGGATAGCAGTTAGGGAATTTCTTCCTGCTTATTCTTACCATATATATTTCTTATGGCTGCAGGTTATTTTATAACTCCAAATATCATATTTCTCACTAGAAACAGCACTGAGTAATTGGGTGCTGCAGGGCTTACTGTTCAATACTGAGTCATTTTGATTAGACCCATATTTTATCACTTCTGCCATTAGCATCAGATATTTTTTTTTAAGCCACGAAACTCCTATGTTCTGGGATTTGATGTTCATAAAATTAAGGAAATCAGTTTCTACCATCTATTTTTCTCTCCAAAAATCAAATTATGTGACGTCTCATCCATGTCAAGGCAGTCTAAATCACTGATCATTTTCCATCTGAGGCTAGATGTGAACCTAATCCATTTTCTGTAATGAAGCAGCAAAGTTAAAGAAGGGCTGAGCTATACTCTGAACTATGGAAATAATGGATCTAATTTAGATAGTTAATCCAGCCATTTCTGAATAGTGTGCACTCATGTTTGTTGAGCTAATAATGTCCATCTTGAATCAAGAAGACATTTAAAACTTCATGGAATATCTTTATAAAATATCAACCTTTATGGAATGTTATTTAAAATGTGTGTATGATAATGGACAATTCTTCACCTGTGCTTTGGATCTTCTGCCCTTAGACCAAAGATGCTTATTTTTCTTCCTTCCCTTTCTTCTTCCCTCTCTCCCTCCCTCTCCTCTTTCCTTTCTTTCTCTTACATCTTCAGTTGTTTCTCTGTACTCCATGCAGCATGTGCAGTTGTTTAATTCAATCCATCTTTTCTTTTAAAAAATTTTTCCAACCTTATACTTCCTCTATTTACTATGATAAAACTTGTCTATACTTCATAGGAAGCTACTTAAAAGATGTATGTACCTTCGATGTCTTTCTCCCTAAATTTTCACTTACTTCTAACTCAGTTACTTCTTTATACTACCAAATGAATAAACTTGCCAGTGACATCGTATGTTGCTAAGGCTTATGGGTGCTTTCTTGTGTTTGTTTTTACTCATCTTTCTAGAGCATTTGACATAGCTCCTTGTCAAAGTATTCTCTTCTCTTGCCTTGGGGGACACCACTCTGGTTGTTCTTTCTTCATTTCCTTTCTTGGATCTCCTTTTTCACCCAGAAATATCATTCTCTCCAAGGACTTTTTTTTTGGTTCTCTCCTAATTCTATGCTACACCTAATCTCTGAATGACTTCATACAGGTCCATGTCCATAGGTGCCACTCTTCTGTTCACATTCCCAGCCTACTGAGACTCAAATATCAGTGCTCTCCTAGATGTCTCTACTTCAGTACCCTTTTAGACAACTAAAACCTCAAACTGTCCAAAATTAGCTCATCCTTTCCTCTCTCAAAATTGGTCTTTGACTTATTTTCCTAATGTTGGTAATGGATGAGGCTTCTATCCAGGCCTAAAGCCAAAATCTGAGTTATCCAAGTATCTTTTACATTTAATTTTACACCAGATATTATCTATTCTATCTCCTATCTGTGTACATCTTTCCATTCATAATGCCTTTTAATTATCATTTCTTCAGTGAATTACAAAGATATCTTCTGAAATATTATCCCTGCTTCTGGTATGGCTTCCTGCAAAATTCAATTCCAATGTCATGCTCTTGATTAAATTCTCTCAGTGGTCCCTCACTGTTTCTAGACCTTAGCTGGAACTCTTGGACCAAAAAATGTGAGCTACCTCTGTATCCACGTACTTTTTTAAAAAAGGCAACTTCCGCACTTATAAGGAACGATGATCCTTGTACCAGTTGAAATATTTTCACATCCATGATTTTATCACAGATTGTAGGAAACAGATCCTCTTTCTTCTAGAAAGCATGTTTTTTTAGGGAACTGTGTTGAATTTAAACCTTCTGAGCACCAGAAGTATTTGCCATCTTATATGATAAATGTAAATACTTTTTCCTGGATCAAATCATTGAAGAATAACTAGGATTATGAATGAGAAAGAAAGGTTCACTATGCCTGAGTGAGTTGAGTTGCTGTTTTTTGCTTATCATATATAAAGAGTGATTGAATTTATTATCATCCTGGTATGTACATGTTAACTCAAAATTATTGTGGTACTCACTGTACTTTGTACTGTTGGGTTCCAGTGGTTTGTAACGTAGTGATTTATGCAACATAAATCCTTAATTCTTAATTAAGAAAATTAAGAAATTTTAAAATTTAATACCCTATTAAGAAAAAAGGTGAATTTTACTATGCTGTCTTATAGCAATCATCTTATCAAAAATTATTGCCCTTTTGAGAAAAATACGTCATGATAACATCACTTTGTATCTTCCAGCTCTCTCTGATGTTCGGCATTTTTTCTTAAGCAAGTTAAATATTCCTCATGGAAAAATAGCCAATTCCTTAAATTTGACAAAAACGTCATTCAGAATTGTTGGTATCATTCCTTTTTTTTCCTCTTTTTTTTTGTGGATATTTTATGTCCAGGCAAATGGGGGAATGATTGACTTTATATTCTTTACATGAACTATCTTTTTTCCTGCCTATCCTAGTAATATCACAGCATCTGATTCATTTTCTGAACCATATAACATATCCTTTCCTCTTTTCTAATAAGAGAAGATGGTTAACTTAGGCAAATGAAGCAGTGCCTGACACGTATTAAGTGCTATTAAATGTTCAGTAAATGTTGCATGACTGAATAAACTCAAGGCCAGGTAAACGTAAGAATAGAGAAAAAATAAGAATGAAGCTGTGATCGATAGTTTTTTGTTTGTTTCATATCTATAACCTCTTGGTAGCTTCCCCAAGAATAGTTAATTGTCCATGTGACCAGGACTTTATATCCTTATGTCACCTACTTCTGCTTCCTTCCCCCACCAGTTTCTGGGAAGAATTTTGCCAGATCACCAGATGCACACAGTTAGCTACTGAAGAATCTCTTGTCTGTCTCTTTAGCTTCTCCATAAATACACACATTTCTTCATTTGTTTTTAAGGCAATGCTGTATGTGTAATCATGTGTGAATCTTTATTGAACACTTATGGAATAAGCCACCTGTTCTTACAAATTAGCTGAGTTCTCAAGAAGGCCCAAATTAGTGAATTAGTTGATGAAGGAAATTTGTTGCAGAGACAGCAGGCAGCTAAGAAATTTTTCAGCTTGTCAAAAGTATTGTTAGTCTCACAGCTTGGCAAGGAGACAAGAAGATACCATTTGGAAGAATTTTAGGTAGTGTCTTAATACCTTAAACTCACTAGAGAAGAAAATGAAATTGCTTGTCTTATCAGTTAAAGAGAAGCTTTGCTGATGTCAGACCATAGCCCAGAAAGTTAACTAAAAGTTTTGTAGAAGTAGATAATCTTTTCCCGGTGATCGATGTGGTGAGATTAGAAGTGAGTTGCCAGGGGAGTCAAGGGGAAATAGGTTTAATCATCTTAGTTGTATCTGTGCTGAAGGCAGTGCTGAACAAACCTCAGAAGTCACTTAGCCATGTCTTTTCCAGGGGGCATGCAAGGCGCCTGCTGATTGCTACAGACACTTTTTACATGATTACCAGTGCTGGCAAGTGGAACTACCTTTTGGGTCCTCTTACAAGCATCCAGTCACTTGCTGAAATGTCATAAGCGATATAAACCTGCTGACAGGCCAGGGTCATTGCACGTCCTGCCTCTTCCTTCCACATAACAAATCTCATTGTTGATTGGCATATGGTAGCAAGCATCCCAAACATATTAACACCCAGAGAGGTGTCCTTATTTCTGAGAGAGCAGGGTCTGTGTGTGAATTGCACTGTAGGGAGCAATCCCCTGCCCTGATACAGGGAACCTGAGGGCATAGTGCCTTCTCTTCTCAGAACTCAGCGTGACCATGTGGCCAAGCTCACATTATTTGTGTTACACCTACACAGGAAAAAGGAAAAAAACATCCTTTTGATTCCACGTTTATAGAGATGTTGGTACAATTTGAATGAACATGTAGCCAAGGTAGTATCTTCCCCCTTTCTTCTCCTTTTTTTTTTTTTTTTTTTTTGTCTCATAGGTGTAATAACATTTCATTTTACAAATAAATATGAAAAATGGAAAAACGTAAATAAAAATAAACACATTTGTGAGTTTTTTATGCGGATATAAACACTGTACTGTTAATATTTTAATTTTTATCCTCTGGCCTTGTACTTCTAGGAAGTAATGAGTGGTCTGGTTCTTTAAGTCCTTGGAGTCATTGTGGGTAGGAGTGGGGTTGGCAGGGACAGTAGAGAAGGATGCAAGGAAAATATTTGCTCTGGGTAGAAAATTTTGTCTTTTTCATCCAATCTTATGGGTAAGAAATGTTCAAAATTCAATAAATATTCATTGAACACCTACTATGTGCTAAGGACTGTTTAGATACTAGAAATGCTGCAATGAATAATGCAAAAGGCCTTTGTGAAAGTTATAATCTATGGAAAATGGAAGAGAGAGAATAGAAATAACCCAGTAGGAAACTTGACAATTCAATACAAAGTAGCCAAATTATTTAAATAAACACTTTAAGGGCCTGGTATATGGCACAGTTCTGAGTGATGATGTGTTAAATTCAAAGTCAGGAATTTTTATCTAAACTGTGTATCTAAAATAATGGATTATATAAAATGAGACAGTCTTATAAGCCTTATTTCTAGATATTTTATAGCCATTTGACAATTATTTAAGCCTGCACATAGAATTTATCACCACTTAAGTGGAATCTATTAAGACCATAGAATCTCAGAGATGAATTTAAACAATCTACCTTCTCTATTATCTATACTACACTCCTACTTCTATGGCTGAATCCTCTCCCTGATACATTAAGCAGTAATTATCAGCCTCTTTTTGAAATCTTCAGGCACAAAAAGCTCTCTACTTCCTGAAGCTGCCCATTCCACCAGCCAGTAGCTCCAATTTTCAAAATGATCTTCCTTATATTAATCTGAAATTCAAGGGCCCATAGTTTCTTCTGCTGAAAGCATGTGCAAGTCTCTGGGAACTATCTCAGGCAGTGGAGTTGAAGCCTGAGGATATTTCTTTTACAAGTTTCAAAGTTCAAACTGCCAGAAAGAGCCCTGAAAGGGTCTAAGGTGTTAAAGGCTTCCATAAAACTGGTGAAGAAAATAATAGATTTTATCAAAGAGCACCAGTAGCGTATGGAAGAACTGGTTGTTAGGTGATCTGGCTTTGATCTGCCACTTGTTTGTCAGCAGAGTTGATTAGCTCACTTGGCTAGTTGAGAAGGTGGCCCTTCCTCCATGTGTGGTCTTCCTAAAGCCCCATGCTAAGGCAAAGAAGTTGACCTAAGCTCTGTCTTCCATAGGTCAAAGGTACCTGAATAGTTGAGTTATTTCAGTAGAAACTCTGAATATGGAATTGCAGTTTGAAGCAGCCAAAATATCCATTTTTATAGCTGAGAAGAGACTCTAACATGCAGAACATGTTGTCATGGAGAAGCCAGTGATGAAATGTGTTGGTTTGAGCCATAGCAACAGTTCATCTTTATATGCAGAAGAAATGGAAATCCATTTTAATCATCAATGGAAAGATAACCATTCTTAAGTTCCTTTCCAACATCTATCATAAACATACTAAGTTTCCTTGTAAAAATAAAACAACTGAGTTTTCCCTCCATCTTGTGATTTACAATGGCACCTGAAAATTGGTGTCCTATCCTCTTGTGCCCTTAGTGGCCACTCAAAAGAGAACAGGTTTTATTCATTAATTATATCATTGATTTATTCACCAAACATGCATTGAGCACTCATGGTGTGTCAGACACAATCATTAGTACTAAAGGTAAGAAATCCTGAAATCTTCAAATAAAATAGTAGAGTGTGGGTGGATTGGAGTTGATTGGGTTAGAAGATATTGAGGAAGGTGATTTGATGGTAACTAAATATGAGAGTAGTGAATGCATCAAGATTAACTCTCAGATTTCTTATATGAGGAGTTGGGGAGATGGTGGTGAGTCCACAAACTTGGGTAAGGCACTCAATTTTGCAGGAGCAACATACTGAAGGAAATCTGTAGGGAAAAGGTGAATGGTGTATTTACCAATGATGATATTTGGGCATCAGGGTCTGGGAACTTTTCTTCAGATATGGAAGCCCAGGCTTGGTGGTGTAGTGGACTTTATGGTAGAGAACTAGCATCTTTTCTATAAAGAACCAGATTTTCTTTTTTAAATAAGAGCTCCTGGTTAAAAGCTGTGTGTCAGATCCCATATGGGGGCTCTAAGATCTAATTTTACTTAAGGGCCCCAAGGCACAGAGGCTAGCCAAGATTCTGAGAAGACATCAAATAAAAATCTTGGAACCAATAGAAAGCAATTTTCATAATTAGGAGGAACACAGCACCCCATATATCATCATTAGTCTGAGACAAGGAACAGAAGGTTGGGGAGGGGAAAGGATGGTTTCTCTAAACAGGGAACAGGTGGCCAGTGCAGTCAGGGCCAGCTAGGAAAACCTTAGGCAACTGTGCTCGAAAATTTCCCTGCTCCTCCCCTAGAGACTCTCAGATACAGAGGAAAACGGGATGATTAGTTATTGGCAATTAGTTATTAGTTATTGGCAATGGGTGTTTTCCTCTATGATAGTGTTTTATTCTTACAGAGACACAGAGAAAGGCCAAAGGATAGAATTTAATGGCACCCATAGACACTGTGGAAAAATGAAGTGTTTTTGTATATCCTGAGAAACTGAAGTTTTGATGTTACAGAATGTCCAAAATGCGATTTGGCTTTCATTTGAATTGCTTCCTGCAAAGTTAATTGTTTGCTCCCAATCCATAATTGATGATAGCTTTTCCCCTGTTGCAGTTAGACCAAGGAATCTTGGCAGTCTAGTGCTATAGAAGCCAGACACATGCAGGTCATAACACCCCAAGAAGAGCTGAAATATTAGCCTTCTGAGACACAGGCTGTGCAAATTTCTCTGGCTTACAAAAGAGACATCAGTTATACCTTAGAGCTTGTCTTGTAGACTTAGTTTCATAAAAGTTGTATAATAATTTTGGAAACTACAGATGACATGTCAGAAAAAAATGCCAGAGGAAAAGCTCTGGGGAGCCTGATTAATCAGTTTCACAGTAAGTATAAGGAATGAGGGGGTTCTCATAGCTAAAGTCGTGATTTGCATGTCTAATTTTCATCTGCCATTGCTTCTCCATTCCGATGATGTCCAGTACAGAGTGACCATGCAGTGTTGGTTGATTGAACAGCAGCCACCACATACATGTCCTGCCCCACCACAAAAGGAAGGAAGGAAAAAAGAAAGGAAGAAACAAACAGACAAAACTAAGCCAGACAAAGCAAATACCCATGCAGTGGTTCAAAGATTAACCTCGTGGCTTTATGTAAAGTTCTTTCGCTTTGCAGACTTGCTGCATAATTATTCAGATATGAGGTTACAGTTTTTAAAAATGAAGGGAAATTGTGGTATGTAAATATTTTTAAATGTTGTTTCTCTGTTTTGATCAGTTTTGCTTTATTCAATTTGCCTTTATTAAATCTTATCAAGGCAAAACTTGTTCTTCCCATTTCTCTTGTTTGATTACAGGACTACTGAATAGAGAGCTTTCTGATTTCTCCAAGGGAATTGTTTTGTAGAAAATGCCATGCTAGGTTTCCCTTGCCACTGCCTCTTTCTGCTGGGAAGGTAACCTTTACCAAGAGCTATAGCCTCTTAATCTTGTAGTGGAAATTGCTCTTGTGAAAACGAGCCCTGATAGTATCTTGGCTCACTAATTCATACCATGTGGCCCAAAATTAAAGCATTAAAATTTCATAGATATAATACCATTTATAAATCATGTCATAAAAGCATTCATTTTCTTATAGACCTTGAAAACTGGGCATGTATTCTTCCTCCAGCTGTTGCTTAAAGTTCATTACAGCACACCAGTATTTGTCAAAAACAAAGCTCTGGTAAAGTGGGGAGACATTTAGCAGCAACACCCTCACAGCATCAAGGCACTGTCCTCCCAGCATTGTGCACATGTTGCTCCCATTAGTGGTCATGGAAACTGTGAGCCCACCTCTGTGTAATCAGGGATTCCCGGCAGAATTGTATTAATGGAGCAAGTGGTTCTGGGAGGGCAGCTTTATCATTCTTTATGTCGTTATTCTGTTCACTTGGAGAAAGAGACTATTTACCATTTTCCCTAAATTTATCTCCTATAAAATTTCAATATGTTTAGTGGATGAAGACAACAGACTAATTAAGTAGACAGCCAACATTTGCCACATTTCAAAAAATGACAATGACAGACGATTCTTTTTGCCATTTATCCTTAGGCAGCAGATGGGGACTTGATAATTGTTTAAGCAACAGAAATAACTTGCCCTAATTTACTATCTAGTTTTTTGTTTGTTTGTCTTTGACTATGCCTGAATAAAAACCCTTTTGTCCATTTGAAGTGGTGGAAATTAGAATATCCATGTTGAGGTGTTTCCGGGAGGTACATGCCACATATTTGGCTTGCAGATGCTAATGAACATCTAATCACATTTGCCACCCATAAAATCCCTATTGGTAAAACACTTTCATCTGCAATAATCTGCTACTTTCTTGAAACATGCTAATTTTCTTAAATAATGTAGAGGCCTATAAGGACTTCTATTTTATGTAAACAACTCGATGTAGTAAACAATCAGATGCAAGAGGTCATTATATCATAATCTGGACTTCGTTACTTTTCAGGAGTTTGGGGATTTTGTTTGTTTGCTTGTGTTGCCTTGTTTTAATTTCATCAGGCTAGCATTTCATAGTAGAGTATTAAGATGGATTCTTTGACCTTTGGTATGAAAAGTAGCTGAACCATCTTTTTATTGCTTGATTTGTTGGATTGGAGAAGATTTTATCTATTCAGTATTAAAGATTAGCCCCAGGAAACTGGGAGCTACTCTAAAGTATGGAATTTCTAAGTCGAGTGCATTTTCTCCAGGCTAAAATCAACCTAGACACAGATATTTGATGGTGTAGAATTCCCTTAATCTTTGAGGCACAGCATCTGTATGCTCATTCACATGGACACGTTTTACATAACACTACCTACCCATGCCACCAGGATCATTTATCTGGTATGTAATCTGATATGTGTTTTTGTGCTAATTGAAATATTGGTTTATTTGTTGTCAGCCTGAGATGCCTACTCCAACAAGGCTAAAAACAATTTCAAGCAGAATATAAATAAGAAGCATCTGAGGATATACCTATGCATACACAAATTTGTGTGTGTGTGGACATACATATATTCTACACAAATGCACTGAGGGAGAGAGCAAGAGGGAGTTTCTATTTTCATTCTATCATGCTTACATATATTCATATGCTTTCACGTTGGGTATAGCTTTGGATCTGAGAAAACCAGACTATTATATGTCTGGTAACTTCACTGGAAAATCTTAAAGAATCTAAATTAGCCAGTCCTGCGGATCTTTTGGATACATGAATTCATATGTCCATTAATTTGTTTTCTTTTTGCTTTTTATTGTGGAGAGGGGAGAAATCCAAACATACACAAATATAAACAGAATAATATAAAAGAAACCTCTACACATCGATCACCAGCTCCAGAAAATACCAACTCATTGGACTCTGCAGCCCCATCTTCATTGTCAGTCACATCTTCCCAACCCTTCTCCCACCTGTGTTTTTTTGAGGCAAATCCAATATCATATTATTTCATTTCAAAATATTTTATTATGTACTTTTCTAAGATAAAAACATAGTTCTTATGTATGAGTAGAATACCAATCCCACACTAAAACAATTCACCATCAGTCTTCATGTCATCAAATCCCCAGCCAATGCAATTATCTAATGCATCATACATTTTTTAAGAAATCATAATTCAAATAAAATACATACATTGCTTGTCCATAGATTGATTTATCTTGAGACTTTTAAAAATATACGGGTACTCCTCTCCTTTTCTTTTTTTCTTCTTGCAGTTCATTTGTCAAACTGCAAGGAAAAAAATTGATTGTTTGTCCTGTACCTTCTCACAGTCTAGTTTTTGCTGATTGCATCCCACGATATAGCTTAATATGTTCTTTGGTCTCTTATTTACCGTACTTAGTAGTTGGATCTAGAGGTTTTATTATATTAGATTTTTGTGGGTTTTGTTGATAAGACATTCATATATGTGGTCTTTTCTACTTAATAAAAAGCACACTATATGCTTTATCTCTTTTTGAAGTGCTAGCCATTAATGTTCAATGCCTAAATCCATTAGTTTATTAGAGATTACAAAATAGTGGTATTCTTATTTTCTCATGCCTTCATCATCATTTATTAGATGTGATATTTTTATAATAAAAATTTCCTCCTTTATATTCCTTGGTGACCAGTAGTACAACTAGTGTAGCCAAGGGAGGATAAACTCTTGATTCTTTTATTTACAGTTTTCAAAATTATCATTAGTTCCCTACAGAGTCGCTCGGTACTCAATAATTTTTTAGTATCATGAAGAACACAAGGATTTAAAATTTATTGAAGTATTTCAATCTATTGCACTTACATCATCCCTGTTGATGCTCAAATTGTCCCATCTTTGGCTTGTAGGAGGCTCTTACAGGTTGTTCTCACATTCTTTTGACAGATTCATGTCCACTCTCCACTTTGTTGGGGACATTGAATCCCAGGGAGTTTGGAAATTGCTGCTACCCTCTCCCTTTCACTAGGCCTACCCTTTCTGCCTCTTGCTCTTTCTGGGTCTTCTGTCATATGCCTTTAACTTGGGGATAGCTCCTGAAGGAGCCAGTGTTTATGTGTAAATTATTGAGAAGAACAAAAGTGCTAGAATACATTAGTTTTCAACAACCTGTTTTGTTCTTCTCACATTTTTATGTTATCTTAGGGAACCACATTCACCTGGTGTTTGGAATTCTAACTTTTTGGTAGCCCCTTAGCCCCAGGTTGCAAATTGCTGTACTCTTTTGTGTCTTCAGCACTGCGTGGCTTGTGGTAGTCACTTGAATACTTGTTGAATGAATCAATGACTGAAAGAACAAATAAACAAATAAGCTCAGGATCTCTTTTTACTTTAAGGCATAAATCTATTTTAGATATGGTGCCGTGAAACAGAACAATCTTAGCTGAT
Source organism: Theropithecus gelada (assembly GCF_003255815.1). Taxonomy (NCBI): domain Eukaryota; kingdom Metazoa; phylum Chordata; class Mammalia; order Primates; family Cercopithecidae; genus Theropithecus; species Theropithecus gelada. Next base: position 104,570,287 of record NC_037668.1, read on the forward strand.
AAGAGAGAGTTGATATTGCATGTGCAGGATGAGAGTACATTTCTCAGTCATTTGGGAGAGGGGCTTCAATAGGCAACTGTCCCTTGAATGGAAAACTGTTCCCTGGACAGTCTTTCAGACACTAATTTTGACAAGCACCAAAGCAAGACACATGCTTTGGAGTATTATGTTATGGGATTTTATGCCAAGAAGTTGAAATAATTTAATGGATCTGGAGGGGGTGGAGGTAGCATAGAATTATGGTTGCTTTATCCATTTTTTTCTGATCTGTTTAGGTGATTTATCGATTCTGATTTCCCTGAATTGTTTAGTGCTGAGATTTCATGGAAATAGGTGTTCTAAAACCCACTAAATATTGTTTTTTAATTACCTCACGGCCTCAAAGGAACAAGTAATCCTCATCTTCTTTTTATTGGCACTAAAATTCTCTATAACCACCAGCTCCCATAAAAATCATTCTTTTTAAAGCCTTGTTTTTTACTAAGGAATGTTGATTTTCTAGATACATCACTGCAGGATGGAGTCAGGCAAAGAATAATTATTGTCATTCAAGTCAGTGTTTCATAATCTATCTGGGTGCTAGGAGCCACCCCAATTAGAAAGAGTGCATGTGTTATAATAAAATTATCACCAGACAAGGAAAGCAATAATTTTGTAACATGTCATGTGTCTGTGTTCACATATATACACAGCTGGGTAGCAAAGGTAAACAGTTTCCTAAGCACTCACTAAATTCATGGTTATCAAGTGTCTTATTCCTTAAACCAACAGTCTGCATGGACATTTTTACTGTACTCACTCCAAAGTAAATAATTTTTGAGCATTTAACTTCAACAAATTAGGTTGAACCATATGAAATTGACATGGGTCAAAAATACTTGAACATTGGCAATTTCATATTTTTCAACCTTCTAATTTTATTTATTAGTTACAAATATGTACATATGTACTATCATCATTAATTAACGTAACAAGCACAATAACTCTTTGGATAAGGGTCACTAATATATTGGGTGTAAATCTGCACTTCCAATAGTCTCCTGGGTAATTTCTAAATCATTGAGTTAGTTCTGATGAGATCAAATCATCACAGTTTTTACTCTGATACTGTGGCTAGCTAGAAACTTACCCTGTGAGATATGTCAGCTCTGACAGTTTCTTGTGTCTGTGTGCTTGCCTTGTTACTATTTTTTAGTCAGTCTATGGTTTCTTTGCAGAAATCTCTTTATGCCCCTTGTCCATTTTGAAAGGGCTAATTGATAAGTCGAAACTAAATAATATAATACATATATAAACCAGTGTGACTCGACCATTTAATTTAGAATATGTTTCACAGTACTCAAAGAGAAGGTTTCACATGTTGAGTCTGACATGCAGTTGAATGATGGTGCCGTAGACAATTAGGATATTAGATTTTAGTAGAACTTAATTTATTTCTAATTTTTCCAGCGACACATGGATATAAATGAAAGTTCAAATCTAATTTGAGTCATGCCTCCCACATGCAGTCTTTCCATGTGGCTTGAATTTATCACAGCATGGTGGCTGGGTTCTGAGGCAGAGCATCTGAAAAGTAAGAATTCCAAGAAATTAGGTGGACATCATATAGACATTCATGACCCAGCCTTGGAAATCACATAGTGTCACTTCCTCATCCTTAATTAATTAAAGCAATTACAATCCCACGTAGACTTCAGAGGAGGGTACATAGACATCTCTATAGAAGGAATGTCAAAGAACTTTTGGCCACTGTTTATAAACCACCACACTACTCAATGCATGAACCCCTTAACAAATGGCCATCCACATTTACTACTTCTACTGATAAGGAGTTCATTATCACAGAATGTAAACTATTCCTTTATTGGGACAGCATTAAATATTAAAAATATTTTCTCAAGTGGAACAAAAATATGCTTTCTTCTTACCCAGTTTTTGTTCCCCCTTCTGCCCTCTGGAACAATGTAAGTCAGCTTTTCTTTTTGCTTGGAAGTAGTTATCAAGTGAATTGTGTTTTCTTTTGGATGTTCGCACTCCTAGTTGCTTTGACTGTTTCCTATTTCTCTCATCATGTGGTTATCTTCTAAGCAGACAACACTTTATTTCTATTTCTCTTAAAGTGCTACTAAATTTGAACCCATATACCATTTAATACTACCCTTGCGGGCTGGGTTGTTACAATACTATTTGTGTGTGTAATAGTTTCTCAAAAGAATTATCTATAGAACAGTTCATTAGCACAAACTGTTAATATATAATTTTTCAGATACTCAAAGTGCCAGCATACTCTGAGCCAATGAGGAGCTGATATGGGAGACGGTACTGGATGCTGTCAGGCGGCAAGCGTTTGTGCCCCATATGGCAAATGTTCTCAGCCAGTGAATACTCTACTGTACCATATTCAGTTGAAAGCCTTCAGCAATGTTTGTTATGTACCCCTCAGGAGCCTTCCTTTCTGCCATATATTTTTGTGTTCTAGTGAACTGTTTGAAACCATAATGGCCAACAAAATGTATGCAAGTGATAGTGCTGAGACTGAGGCGAAGAAACCCAGGAAGAATATTCCACTGGGTGTTAACATGCAGGGCTTCCAGCAGCTTGAGGAGCCTTTGATGAAAAGGTCAAAGTAACAGATGGTAAAGATCAGCAGGAAATTAGGGATTGGAATAAGTCCTTTTGACATTCTGAAGGGCATTATAAAACATCTCTGTAGGATTGCCCAACAGTTGTTTGAAAAATTCCTACAAGAAACTAAGGCTGAAATATGTCATGACTTCTAGTGATTTAAAAAAAAAATGAAAGAGTGCCTGCCACTGTATAATGATTTAACAACAATGAAAGAGTGCCTGCGCTGTATAATGCCAGGAACTCATCTTTATAGGAACTATGTGCTTAGGACCCTGTATGATGCAGATATAATAGGTACTCTTTCTTTTTCAGAAATGAATGTCTCACACCAAAATCATATTTCTTTTTTTTTTTTTTTTTTTTTTTTTGAGACGGAGTCTCGCTCTGTCGCCCGGGCTGGAGTGCAGTGGCCGGATCTCAGCTCACTGCAAGCTCCGCCTCCCGGGTTCCCGCCATTCTCCTGCCTCAGCCTCCCGAGTAGCTGGGACTACAGGCGCCCGCCACCTCGCCCGGCTAATTTTTTTTTTTATTTTTTAGTAGAGACGGGGTTTCACCGTGTTAGCCAGGATGGTCTCGATCTCCTGACCTCGTGATCCACCCGTCTTGGCCTCCCAAAGTGCTGGGATTACAGGCTTGAGCCACCGCGCCCGGCCCCAAAATCATATTTCTATATTCTAGGTTAATTTTGATCAGAGAAGACTGAAGTAGAATTAATTTTCCTACAATATGACATTTTTCATCAACTACTTAAGGTGACTTTAGCTTTTTAAACAGCTACATAACACTGTTGACCCATCTTAAGCTTCTTCAACAAAGACCTCCATATTTTTTTCAGGTAAAATTCTACAAAGCCCAATTCTGTTTCTCACCACCACTCTAATATGTAATCTGATCACGGTGGTGATGAGGACCATGACTAATTTTTATTAGGCACTTACTTAGCTCCAGGCACAATTAAGTACTTTTCACTATTTCAGGAAATCCTCACCACAGACTTATGAGGTAATTGCTTTTATTATCTGTATCTTATGGATGGGCGGTATTATAGAAGCTGGATAACTTGCCCAAGGTCTTATAGTTAGTAAATGGTGGAGCTGGGATCAGTGGAGCAGTTGGGATGATGTCAGATGTTGAATATGTTATTTATGATGTCAAATATCTATCCCAGTTTGGATTGTATTTGTAAACTACATGACAGTAGGATTTGATCTGAAACAGTGCTTGCTTGGTTCAGAATAAATGCTGAATGAATGAATATGTTGTGAGCCTGTTGATCCATGAATTCACTAATAAGCATCTGTGATGCAAAGCCCAATTCCTCCTGCTGCAAATCATGTCTGTCAATCTTAATGTGTACCGCAAATGTTTTTTAAAGCCATGATTTCATAATTGTAGGGTTCCACGAAAACATCCTCTTGGGAGAGTCAGCAGCATTAAGGCATAGCAGTATTTTTGTTCAGGACACATTAGGTATCTCTGATTTTCCAATATCTTAAATGCTAGTGACAGCTTCAGATATGAAATTACTTAGTGAGCAATTCTAATAGGAGAAACAAGATCTAAAAGAGAAACATATAAGGCTCTCAATGGAAACTGGCATGAGTCATGCTAGCTCTAAAGAAATATGGTATCCATCACTGAAATCATGCAGCAAAAGAAACTAAGCTGAAATGGTTGAATTGAGCTTTCTCAAAGACCAGTTGACCTATTTTGTCCAATGGTATGTGGGCAGAACTGATATACGCTACTTCCCAGCAGAAAATTTCAGAGGCCTTATGTAATATACTGCCACATGGGGCTTTTTCTCTGTCACCAGGCCAGCAGTGTCCCAAATATGAGTGTTAGCCTGGGTCCCAGAGTGAAGAGGACATCTACTCAACCCATTATGATAACGCAGTACAAGCAAGAAATAAGCTAAGTCCTTGAGGACGTGGGATTGTTACCACAGCATGTGTAACCGAAGCTGACTAAGAAACTATAAATATGCTTGGCTGGGCATGGTGGCTCACGCCTGTATTCCCAGCATTTTGGGAGGTCAAGGCAGGCGGATCACCTGAGGTCAGATGGTTGAGACCATGTGGCCAACATGGTGAAACCCCATCTCTACTAAGAATACAAAAAAATTAGCCGGGCGTGGTGGCACGCACCTGTCATCCCAGCTACTCGGGGGTCTGAGACAGGAGAATCTCTTGAACCTGGGTGGTGGAGGTTGTGGTGAGCCAAGATCGCACCCTTTGCACTCCAGCCTGGGCAACAGAGTGACACACCTTCTCAAAAAACAAAACAAAACTATAAATATGCTTAAGGAAATCAGGGCTAAATGTGGAGAAACATGTTAGGCACAAGAGGAAGAACACCACCTTGCAGTCCCGGGCACTTCTAGAGAGGTGAGAGCCTAAGTGCAGACACCACCGCCGAGGCATAGTTGGACAGACTGGGTGGAGGGGCAAACACAGAGTAGATGCACAGTTCATGCTGGAACCAGATCCACAGTTGAGGGCCCAGGAATAATATGAAAGAAAACAGTATCTTCATGTGGCAGAAAGTGAATAACATTTGTTTTAGCATTAATTTCATCGAATCTTACTGCTCTTCCCTATCATAACCAACCCATTCCATAAGCCCTTCCTCTGAAATACATAGCTTGCTACCATCTGTTAGTACGCTAAAATCAATCAAATACCCAGTAGATTTTTATTTTACTTATTTATTGGTTAAAAGAATAGTTTTAGATTATGCATCTCAAAGTCTGTGGCATTGAGAAGTCACTGGCCTGGAGTACCCTGCCTCCTGCAAAAATCAACTGACCTATCTCACTTCAATCCATTTCAAATATTTAGTTTCTAATTAGATTTCATTTGTGCAAAGGGTTCTGCAACCAAAAATGCTTAAAATCACTGCCTCTGATGAGGCCATGGGCTCATTTCAACTATTTTGAAATGATTATCATCAAATTCTGTGGGCTCTGTTTTGGTCTGTCCTAATCTCAACCCTTCTTTTCAGAGCATGTGGCAGAAGCAGCTTCACTACAGAGATAAATATTCATGTGCATTGCATTTCGCTCAAAGGCACTGTGTAAACTATATTTAGAACTCTGAATGTTGAGATGTACTGTGTCAACATTGAAATTTAATTACTGTGATGGACTTTAAATCCATGTACCTTCTTGCACTGCAGAGTGAATATTACCTCTTGTGTTTCTTCATTCTCCTTTACGCTCCTATAGAACAGGGTTGCAATCTGTTTAACCAGAACACCCACCTGCCCTTCTCCTCCAAGTGAATGAAATGAACTCTCAGTTTTACGACTGTTTTATCTTTGTATTGTGAAAAAGAAATATTGTCTTGCTAAACTCTTTGGACACTTCCCAATATGCACTATCTCTCTGCTACTCCTATTATCACTCATTCTGGTAATAAATGATAATGTTCGTTGCTAGGATTTGTAAAGCACTGTCAAGTTAGCCCATTATTTTAAACTCAGGTTAAAGTAAGGATTTTAGATTTATATAAGCCTGGTGCAGTTTCATTAAGAACCAAAGGCATTTTAATTTTTCTCCCTCTACCCAAGGGCCTTTACACTTCTTAATGTGACATTAATCAGTGTTTTAATATTTCTTCAAAATGTGTCTATTCTCTGTATGCTATTTACTGTCTTTGTCAAAGTCAATGAACAGGAATAAAAAGTAACTACATGATATAGAAACTACTGTCTTCTTGGCCCTTGTGTAATAGGTAAGTGGATGCTGTTAAAAGTGAATCCATCCATGGTGCTTTTCCTATTTCTGTATAGGATTTTTGTTTCATTTTAAATGAATGTCATAAACCCCAGGTCTGAAAACTAATAGAATTTTTGCATTTACCTACTAATCCATAACCTTTAGGTTAGACTGTGGGTCCATTTACAGTCAGTTCGTTGGATGATGCAATGCTTTAACACTGAATGAAAAGATTTCTGCTATATTCCAGACACCAGATATGAAGGCCAGTTTGGGTGGATTATTCTTAGAATGACTTTATATTAGACCCAATGGGTAGTACAGAATAAGCTGTAGGAGCTAGCTACAGTCCCTTAAATGAGAGGAGACAAGGAAAGAGACATGTTTGATTACCTGACACTGACTCACTCTGGGAGATGGAAGGCTAATTAGGAGTCCAGGGATTGGCAGAACATATTGTCTGAGTCCTGGTCAGTACACAGTGAGTGTGTACACTGTTGCTGGCTGGCTGGTCCCCATGGAGACATTACTGCTCGATCAGTTCTCCTCAGCGCCCATGTGTCCAGAGCTGTGAGTGTGGCTTTGAGATGCCTGGTTAAAGGGCAAAGTTCTCTAGATGCTGAGAGTCTGGCGAACATGTGGAGGAGCCTGCATTCTGCTGCCCATCATGGCCCTGGGCAGTATGATGCGGTATATGCTTGCACTCAACGAATCAGGTCCAAATCCCACTTCTAGGCTTACTGGTTGAGTGACCTTGGGAAAGTTATTTAATCTCTAAATTGGTCTCTTCATCTGTAACCTGATGTTGGTGTGAGGATTAAATGTGATAATCCAGGAAAAGTGTCCCGTCAAGTTTTGGGCACATAATGGGCTCTTAATAAATGGAAGTTAAAAGGAGACCCTGTCCCTCAGGCAGTTCAAATCAGGTCTAATGACTTCAAGAGACGTGGCACGTGTTTGGAAAAACCTGGAGGCTGGGATTGGTGAGTGGGAGGCTCAGGGTACCAACAGGTGCAGACAGGTCCTTCTTCTGGCTGTGGCAGCACCAGCTCTCCATAAACATCCATCAGTTAGGATCCACCAGGCCTTGAGGAGAGTAAAGAGGACACTAGGAGAGCTCTCCCTGGGAGACCTGGCATAAACCCAAAGGAGAGGAAGGTAGGACACAGGGATGATGAACATAGAGAGCACATGTTTCTTCTTTTCCATTTTTGCACACAGCCAGTCTGCTCCTGACTAGACCAGATCTCAGCCTAGATCCCATTCCTCTTTGTATTGCATATACCCCTAAAGACATATTAAAAGAGAATGATAGACTCAGTGAATGCTTAGTAACCACAAGTAGTTTGTTTTTTTTAATAGGATCTGTCCAAAGAAATACAACTTAAAAAAATGAAACATTCTACCTAGTTTTTTTTTTAATGTAGCCATATCCAAATAAAGTGTATGATCCCTTCCCCACCTATCTACTCCCTTTCATGTTTTCTTGGTTTCTGCTTTTCCACCACAGAAAACTTCAGTGTCTTTGTGCTACATAGAACACAAGGGATGGATCAATCAAAGTTACTTAGAAATATAAGCTAAGGAAAAGAAGAAGTGAACTGAACTTCAAAACTAATAGCACAAAAGTAATGCACTTGATATTTGCCATGGACAGGATACTGTAGGTCAGCACGTGTGCTAGTTGGCCATTTGCCTATGTAGACTTAAATCCATTTCCCTCCCTTCCTCTATGCTGCTGTCAATCACAGGAAACACCATTTGGGGGGCTCCCTTGACAACTAGCTTCCAGTAGTTTTGACAATCATGGGTACTAGCAGAAAACTGTAGGATGAGGAAAGGGGAGAAGTCCCCGTATTTCTCCCTCTGCCTTGGGGAGGCATTTCCAGCAGGAAGAAGCTGTATCTTCTGGGGCTCCACTCCCACTAGACATCCCTTTCCTTCATGGTCCCAGCTTCTGCCAGGCAGCCACTAGGCTCCACTTGTTCCAACCTGAGTAACTGGTTTCTGAAAATAGCACATCCTAGAGGCAGTGGCTTCCTGTTCTTATATATCTTTGAATTGCCTCCCCTGTCCCCGATTAGCTTTTCAGGTCATGTATCATCTGTGTAACCAATTCCAAGTATTAAATTTTCTCTGTTTAAAGCACTTAGTGTAGTTTTTATTTCCTGTGTCGATGCTGACTGATACATTGGTGATTTGAATCTATTCTGCTCAGTGAATTAGTAGAATGGGAAAGTTAATGTCTTTAAGCAACTATGTCTCTATGCAGCTCTGAATAAAAACAAAAATGCATAAATAATGTACTAAGACATTTCATCGCAGCAAAACACTGCTTTGGTTTCTGATATTTCATGACATTTGCAAATATCTCCTTATTTGTTATTCTGGGGAGTTTTCATTAGGGCTAAACTATTTCACATGACAAGTACTTTTACAGCAGTTTGCAAGAATCATGCACTTTCCCAGGTTAAAAAAAAAAATAACCCTGAACTAAATTTTCTCTTCACCTTGTGCCTCCTGACATAGGGTCCATTTCTAGCCAACAGACCTTCCCAGTGCCCTGATGTAAAGAAATCTCCCTGGCCCACAGGACAAACGTGCCCAGACCAGCTTTCCACGATCCCCTTCTGAGCTGGAAAAGCTGGAGATAATTTTATTAAGTGGTTAAAGAATAAAACTTGATAATTCTTGTAAGAGTTCAGACAATGAATGGCTTATAAAAGGGGCCATTAAAATAATTCATGTCTGAAATTCAGCATTAATATGATGCAACATGTCAGGTGGGGGAATTGACTCCTCAGAGCTCTACTCCTAACTGGTTGGCTGCTTGAGTAATATTAAGAGAATCCATCTGAAAGAAAGGAAATAGAAATACTGACTTGTTCTAAGGATAGTTTAAATGAGCTTTGAAAATAGCAAGATCTCACTACAAGCAGATGAACTGGGCATTCAGATACCTAATGAGTTAGAAAGCCTTGATACCTAGCACCCCTTCCTGCATCTAGTTTTTGTCCATACCCAACTTGAGAAGCAGGGAACAATAATAGTCCTTACTTTCTCCCTGAGAGGTGGGAGGAGGGCTCCAGTTCTCCTCTTGTAATCCATTTTTTATTCAGCATCACCTTCTCTTTCAATGGGCTAAGTATCATACAAACTGGGGATGCATCTTAATTAATTCTGGCCAGGTCCAATGGCAGTTTAGAGCAGGATCTGCAAGTGGCCTTGGAAAATGTGCTCAGTATAGCCAACTTGTACCCTTGAGGACCTCTATACTTAAGATGTACCTGTGTTTCTGCTCCCCATCAACTGGGATCCATAGATCTCTCTTTGTAATCAAGACCCATACTTTACTGAGGTTCTGAGAAGCTGCTCAACATGACCACGTTTCATTTGCCATTACTTTTTAGTGTCTTTTAATATGAAGGAATACATTCACTCTGTAGAAAAATAGGATTAGGATTTTAGGAAGGCTCTCAAATAATGCAACAATAAAGTCTTCAATACCCAGTTGTCAGATGTTTCAGTAAATTGCGAATATCAGATTACTTTTTAAAAATTATTTCAAACACACACTGGGAATTAAACAAGAACCATATATTAGAAAAGGAAATAAGCTTACCCTTTCTATTGCTAGACTCCAGGCACCCACATGGATCTTCGTGATGGAGATTTTAACAACACTGCTAATGCTGACTTATTTCCAATCAGAGCTGAGAGATCAAAAAAGACAAACCCTCTATGGATGTACTCATTTTTTTAAACCCATATTTAAAATTAATAATTTTCTTAGGCATTCAACAGTGAATAATAAAGCTGAACTCATTTATTTAAAGTTTTAAAATAGCTCTAAATTAGTTTTCGGTGATACAGGAAGCCAGTATTCAGAAAGCCAGTAACTGTCTCACTGTTTCATCCCTGAGTGTGGAATCTTGGGCAAGTTACTTAATTGTACTCATGTCCATTTTCTCTGGAAAGTGCATATGATAACAGGGTTCACCTTGGTTGGTTATTATGAATATTAAAGTAGATGTTTCATTTGATTATTATTCAATAAATATGCATTGAGAGTCTCCTATGTAACATACATGGAACTTGCCCTGTTGAACTTATGGTTTGGAAAAAGAAATAGAAATTAATCAAAGAATAATATAAATAAGTATAATTATAGCTAGATAAAAGCTACTAAAGGAAGATATTTGATGCTCTAAGAATACATGACAGGAGACTGCACTTAATCAGTGATAATAAAGGTTAGGAAAGGTTCCCTAAAGAAATACAAATGAGATATGAAAGATTGGTAAGAGTTAACTAGGCTGTGTGTGCGTATGTGTGTGTGCATGTGTGTGTGCGTGTGTAGGGGCTGGAGTGGACATTTCAGGCAAAGGGAGTAGCTGGCATATATACCCAGGTTTCCTCTGGAAATTCACCACCCTGAGGCAACCACTGTTAACCTCCTTTCCAGTTATGTTTATCTTTTATTTTCAGCTAAATAAATTTTATTTTGATTCAGAAGTCTGGGGAATTACTTTGACATTAGGTGTGTGTGTGGTGGAGGGTCCTCTGATGATATGTGCCTGTATTTTTTCCAGAGTGCCCAGGGCAAGTGTGTATGATGCAGATTTATCCAGGACATACATCATGGGCACATATTATCATTCATTCAGAAAATATTTATATATTTATCAAGCACCTGCTTCATGCCTGGCATTACCCTAAACACTGAGGACAGAGATGAATAAGACACAGGCTCCATCTAGGACTTTAACCCTCAGTTGAGTGAGGGAAAGAGATAAGAAGACACATATTTGTATTATGCCACATCAGAGTTGTGTATGTGAGGTAATAAATTCTGGTAGCATGGAAAATGGCCTGGCTGCCTCGACCTGGGAGGGCCATGAAGACTACACAGAGGAGGTCATATGTGAGCAGAAATTAAAGGAAGCCTAGGAAGGACGTTCCAGAAGGACATGTACCGGAGCACCTCATCTATGTCCCTAGGACCTAGAAGAAGAGTGCCTGGCATGTCATGCTTCAATAATAAATATCTATCTAATTTATAACTGGCACGGAAAGAAGTTCTGTGAGTTATTCTGAGTGTATCAAACATAACATGCAAGTAAAGGGTCAGCCTGCAGACAAGAGGCCAGAAATGTAAACAGAGGTAAAATTGTGAAGATGTTCTTATGCAAGGTGAAGAATCCCAGATTTGATTCCCTAGTTTAAATGTTGGAAAGCAACTGAAGCCTTTTAATCAAGGAGAATGACATAATCAGCTTTGCTTTATAGAAAACTCACTGTGTCAGCACTTTAGGGGATGGAAAAGTGGGAGAAAAGACTGAAGGCAGGGAGACCGTCAAGAAGAGATTATACTTGTCCAGAACAGAGATTATGAGGTTTGAAGTGAAGGAAGATGAAAAGAATGCATTTCAGAAACATTTTGAAGTAAAATCCTCAAGAATACACAGGATTAAGGAAGAACAAAGAGACGGGGTGATGAAGAAATGTCTCTGGCCTACATGACTGCTGACACCATTCCTTTTGAGATGGGAATACAGAAATGAGAAAAGGGTTGAGAAAATGCAAGATCACTTTGGGGCATGGTATGGATAAGGTGCATGGGTGTATGCATGAGGGAAATGTCCAGAGGGAGAGACCATTGGGCCTCTTATACAGACTTGGGAATCATAGTCTGTATATTTTTCCAGGAGAAAATAGAGAAGAGAAGGCACCCAGAGAACATCTGGAGCCCCTGACCCTGGCTCTATCACCACCCACTCCTCTTACCTCAGACTTCCTGGTCACTCCTTCCTACTCACTAAGGACCCTGTGGACTGGCTCACATTTCCCCACTGCCTAAATTCCTGCTCTTGCTCAGCTGTTTTCCCTTGGCAAATTAGCTATCATATCAGGTATTGACCTTTTCAGGACAATAAAACCAGAATAAATGCCGAGAGACATCTTACCTTCTCTAGCATAGCATTTGGGGGCACAGAGGAGAAGAAGTGTGCCTTACATAACTTGGAATGGCGGGGAGTGAAAAATCTTACAGAGAAGCCAAAAACTATTTTATACAATTCTACTTTGTAAAGGGGGATTCTTTTCCACATACAAAGAACCAAAAATACTCGTTTTGTCCTCCTTTTTTTTTTTTTTTTTAATGTATGTGCACTCACGGTTGCTAAGAATTAATACTGACAACATGATTTTTTCTAAATAACTCCTTGGGAAAGCACTTAAAGCCTCCATTTGTTATCCAATTGTAATGTGAGGACAAGAACAGAAGAATTATTTCATAAAGAAAATAATCAATGAATCATTTATCAGTTTTCCTGCCCTTTGTATAACAAATTGTAATTAGTATGATGTCTTTGTTGGCAAGTGCTTATCAGACAAAATGCAGTATAGAAGCAAAGGAAGATTCTGTAAAGAACTGTGTTGTTTTGAAGACCTAATTGTGATGTTATCTCTGGAATTTTAGTGATTACATTGTTAATTTTTGATCTGGTATCCTTAAGAGCAACAAGGTTATTAGCACCTACCTAGAGTTCTGAATGCCCACATTAGATAACACAATCTTGGCATGGTGAACATTTGGAAATACACATTTGCCTAAGATAGAAAAGAGATTCAGAAAGCTCTGATGGCCTTGGACAGGGCACAATTTTGAGAAATTGAATGTGGCAGAATAAAAAGAGGTTTTATGAAGCATCTTTCTAAAGTGCTTTCATACATTTTCTCTTTGGTAAAGAATGTACCACACCCCATCAAGAGCATTAGAATGGCCTCTCAGACACTTCTTCTGAGACTCTTTGCTCTACTTTCCCCAAAGTTTGTTTTCACTCTAATAATTAATTTTTGAGTGCCTACTACTTGTGATACTTGTTGGAAAATCAAAGATAAATGGGGCCCAGTCTCTGCTTTCAAAGCACTCACACTGGCATCTAGTGGGAACACAGGCCTGTCAACAAATGGTTTCAGTATGATGTAACAAGCATACTGATGTGGCGATCATAGGAACAGGGATGGCAGAGGAGGGAGACTTACTCATTTGAAATAAGCCAGCTATGCACTAATGGAATCTCTGAGGATTACTAAGATTCCCACAGAGCCCATCAAAAGTATCATGAGAAATACCCCAGGGTGGAAGGGGGCCCTCGTGCTGCCCCTTCTCCCCTTATTTAATCAGCATGGGGCCCCTGGATTGGCTTTGAACATGGTTCTGAACAGGGCCTAGGGGTTAACTTTCAGTGACTGCTGAAATCCAGTCAGATGACTATGTGATTTTAGTCGTGGCTCATGGAAATAAATATGCTTTTTTTTAGGAGTATAAACATAAAATTACTAACAAAAATGAAGCTATTTCTACATATCCAGAACTATTTTTTTAATTAGAGAACTAGCAGTCTCATCAGTCAATATTACAAATATGATATTCCTTTATTCCCATCTGCAAACTGTTCATGAATAAACAGAAAAGAAGAATACACCTCATCTACCCAACTCTTTACAGGTTATGGCCTGCTCTTAGAAACATGTTTATCCCTTATCTCAATACTATATTGACTATACTATCTTCTAAAGAACCAAAGATCTCTAATACACTCTTGTTCCTCTGTTTTCAGAGAATGTGTGTTACCAAATTTAACTGTGTAATAAGTTATTAATTACATTCAGATATTGTCTCCTCATAAAGGAAAACTAAATAACAATAGATAAATGGATGGATGAATGGATGCATAGATTAATTAGCTAGCTAGGTGATACAATACATAGATGTAGATAGATAAATACATAGCCAATAGATAAAGCTGCTCCTTTGGGCTCTTTAACCTCTTCGATCAGCTTTCAATAAATTATAATACCACTTAATTAGCCTGAATGAGTACCTATTGCAACACTGATTCTTGAATTGATTTACGTGACCACTCAACAGATATGTCTAGATATATAAGAGAATGTAACACACCGTTCCTCATCTGTCTACAGCCTTTCCAAGGAGGTAATTGATCATAGTATAGTGTTACACTGCATCCCACATCCAGTTTTCCCTATTATTAGCATTTTACATGAATATTTTTCATTTGTCACATTGATATATTACATTATTATTAACCAAAGTTCAAACTTTATTGAAATTGTCTTAATTTTTCAAAAAAAAGGAGAGATGTTTTGCCAGGTATGTCCTGCAGACCCTGGCCAAACAATAGATGAAAGGAGTACTCAGACACAGATATGCAGTGTAAGAGCAGCTAGGGGACTGCCAAAGAGTGAGCAGTCTGGATAAGCTGGGGCTCCTTGCTTTTATTTAGTACAGACATAATGTCAAAAGCCTGAAGCCAACACAGTCTGTGGGTAATGAACATTATTGTTCCTCCTTTCAGGGAGCAGTCTCGTGCTGGCGTGATCAAAGGTTGGTTCCTGGTTAATATAAGTAAACAATCCTGTTTACACTAAATTCACCTACACTTCCTTGTACCTCTTCCTTGCCCTCTGCTTCATGATAAGAGAACAGCTGCCTTCAGCTTATTCTCCCCAAAGCTATGCAGAGACTTCCGACCTTTCAGAAGATTTGCACCCTTTCCCTGTAATTTCTCCCACCACTCTGACTGATCTCCTACAGTGTTTAACTGGGATTACATTCTAAGCTCAATCCATTGCACACTTAAAGTGTTCAGAAAACACTCAGAATAGTGGACAAGAATCATTTCAAGTCCCTAAAACCTCAAAGTCTTTAGCATATACGAACCTTCAGGTCTACATACTGATGTGTAATTTTCAATGCCCTGTCAATAACTATAGATAACGTCATACATGCACACACACACACACACACACACACACACAAGGCCATTTTGGATTTGATTTTTACATTGCAGTTAGATGTATAAAAGTGAAGTTATGATTTTAAACATTTGCATATTTCTTAATCTCTCTTTTTAAGGATATATAGATCTGATCTGTCTTTTACCCTCCCCACCAAATAATGGTCCCCTTGACTTAGGGCAATGAGAGTGTCCTGTAGTTGTTTATTATGAAAAAGTTGTTCTCAGGCCTGCAGACATGATTAGAACCAGCTGGGGAAATTGTTTTTGAGTAGCAGTGACTGAGGTTTACTCAGGGGCTGCAGCTTTAATTGATCTGTGTAGTCCCCTCATCCCATCTTTTTATAAGCTCCCCAGGTGACTGTATGTACGGCCAAGGCTGGGAACCACTGCATTGGAAAATGCAGAATTTATCTCTTTAATTCAGATCTGCATATGAAATGTGGACCTTGTGTATTAGCATGAAACCTGGAAGACTCCTAGAAAACTCTTCCAGGACCTCCTGCTTTAGCTTTCTTTCCCGTTTGCCACTCAGGCAGAATTAATTACTTCCTACCTAATAACGTATTCATGCCTCTTTTAATTTACTTATGTGGAATTATAATTATTTTTTCAGTGCCTATCTCTCCAGTTAGACAGTCAGTTTACGAGGCTGAGATCATGTCTTGTTTATATGAAATAGCCTCAGCTTTTAACACAATTCTGGCACATAGTAGTTGTTCCATAGGTATCCTAGAAAGGGAAGGTGAGCATAAATCAGAAAAAATATATAAAGTGTAGTTTAGTATTAACTGAAAAAAATACCTTCTTAGACAAGCACTCACTTCTAACTACAGGAAATTTAACGTAGACAAATTTGTATTTTCTTGTATTCTGATCTTCTTCAGAAATAATGGCAGCAATCAATTTTTTTAATTTAAAGAATTTAACCCAGCATCTCATTTTGGAAAATAAAGCAACATATATTGAGGTAGGAATTGCTAACAAGTGAATGGCTAGTTCTATTAAGCCATAATAAAATTTTAGTAATATCAGCCTGGGACTTTTCTCTACATTTCCTATTTCAGAACATTTGGAGTAACTGTTGCTATCAATGGATCATACACTTGACCAACTGGGATTGTCTGAGTTTCCACATACAAAGAGATGGATGGGATGCTATTAGTCTCTTTAGACCTGAATTCAATTTTGATTGAACATGTTTATACTGGTGAGCTTATAATTATCCTTGAGTTCATTTTAAGAGATGGTTTTAAAGGTTTCTTTTTTCCCTTCTCACTAACTACTGCTGTGTTTTCAGAGAGATTTACTAGTGTAAAAGATTTCTGGGGACATTAATAAAAGGGAAGAAAATCCATAGTTTAGTCTGAGTCTAAAAGCATAAACCAGAGGGAATGCCAGGCATCTTTCTACTGAGTAGCTTCCCTGTTTATCAATGTTAGGAAGCCTGCTAATGACACTCCTATCCAGAACTTTTGGAGAGTAGGGAGAAACTAACAAAATAGCAGAGAACTGAGGAATTCTAATTTTACTAATTATTCATTTTGATTCATCTCACTTATTTACTCGGTAAATACATGTTGCTTGCTTACCATATATTTATTTCAGTAAATATATGTCGCTTGCTGGATCCTGGTAATGACAGTGGTGAGTTTCCTTCCCTTGTTAGTGGAATCTACAGCCACCTATAACTTAAGATTCTCCCCCACACAGCCCAGACATACACACAATACTAAGATCTGAATGCCTGTGTCCCCCAAAACTCGTAAGTTGAAATCCTAACCCCCAAGGTGATGTGAAGAATGTACCAAACCCTGTTCAGAGTTTTGGAATTGCCTCCCAGATACTTTATCTAGAGGCTGTTTGTTCTACTTCCCCAGAAGTTTTCCATTCCAATATTTAATCATTGAGTGTTTCTGCTTGTGATACTTGTTGCAAAGTCAATGATAGTCAAAGAAGTTCTAAAATTGGTTACTTTGGACTTAACAAGCAAATGGACTCTAGGTGGCTTTTGAAAACCAAAAGTACTACTAAGTAGAGGGCTTCTGTTTCTTTATAGTGATTATATGAAGAGTAATGAGCGAAAAGCATCAAAGCTGGAACTGGAGCTCTGGGGTCTACACTGTTTCCACTGAATCATTCCTAATGTGATGCTTTCACTCATGCTCTTGGCTTTGTCTGGGATGTCTCCTCTCCACCAGGCCCTGATTTCAGTCATCCAGGCTGAGTTTAATTACATATAACTATCTTCATTTATTTAGGGCACTAAAACAAAAATAACAAAAATACTATAGACTGGGCGTCTTAAACACCAAAAGTTTATTACTCACAGTTCTGCAAGCTGGGAATACCAAGATTAGGTTATCTGCAGATTCTCTGGTGAGGACCTGCTTCCTAGTTCACAGACAGCACCTTCTTGCTGTGCCTTTCCATGGCAGAAGGGGCAAGAGAGCTCCCTGGAGTCTCTTTTAGAAGGGCACTAATCCTATTCATGAGGGCACCACTCTCATGGCCTAATCACCTCCCAAAGGGCCCAGCTCCAAATACCATCACAACATATGAATTTGTGGGAGATATAAATATTCAGCCTATAGCCATAACCAGATGCTTTTGCAACCAACATGGTGAATTCTTCCTGACCAGGTGCCAGTCAGACTCTAGGAGAGCAGGGATCCCATGCACTCATGTACTTCTATCCATCTCATAGCCTCCATGGCTTTCAGAAGGTTGAGCTGCCCCCAGGTACTAAAGCAAGGACTGCAATATAGCTGAGAGATAGAAATGTTTTGCAAAATGTTGCTTACAGATTCAGAACTTAAACTGATTTTGATCTCTTGGGAAAGAAATAAGAATTCTAATCTGATTTCAATCTTTCTGGATCAAAAAACCTTT
The DNA here is from genome assembly GCF_003255815.1 of Theropithecus gelada. Taxonomy (NCBI): domain Eukaryota; kingdom Metazoa; phylum Chordata; class Mammalia; order Primates; family Cercopithecidae; genus Theropithecus; species Theropithecus gelada. The sequence continues at coordinate 104,588,350 of NC_037668.1, forward strand.
TGTATCTATCTTTTTTCAATGATGGGAAAAAGTAAAATACCTTTCAAGCCTCCACTAATCCTTCTACTGATGTCTTCTATACTCATGATTCAGATGTGCCTTGTAGACAAGCACATATCTTCACTGCTCACTTCTGCTGTAAATGCTTCACAAATTTAAAAAAAATGGTAAGCCTCCATTAGACAGAAAGAAAATGATTCTTTTCACTGTGTTTAAGAGTCTGATTAGGGCATTTCTTCAGTAGTACCAATGTCTACCATATGTTTCTTCCTAAATTTATGTAAAACTAAATTTCTGACAAAAATATGTAAAATCTAAACATGTCTAACTAATTCTCACTGCATTTCTATGTTTTTCATGGAAAGAGAAAATAACGACAAAACTTAAGGGTATTAAAATACTCATTTTTCAAAAGTAATCTAATTTATTAATATTATTTGCTTTTTTTTCATGGTTGTAGGTTCATTGTATTGCTTTTTTCTTACAGACATTTTGATAATTGTTGATTTTCGTAAGTTTGATAGAAGAAATGCCATTAATACTTCTCATTTATTTTTCATTATCTGTTCGCATTAAAATAAATTATCTCTTGTAATTATCTTATGAATACAAATAATTGGAGTATTTATGTAAGGTTTTGTGGTTTTTTTTTAGTTTTAGAGTATGAGCTTATTGTAAAGGAACTGTTAGAATAAACTTTTTTTTTATTATACTTTAAGTTCTGGGGTACATATGCAGAACATACAGGTTTGTTACATAGGTATATGTGTGGCATGGTGGTTTTCTGCACCTATCCACCCATCATCTAGGTGTTAAGCCCCACATGCATTAGGTATTTGTCCCAATGCTCTCCCTCCCCTTGTACCCTACCCACTGACAGGCCCCAGTGTGTGATGTACCCCTCCCTGTGTCCATGTGTTCTCATTGTTCAACTCCCCCTTATGAGTGAGAACATGCAGTGTTTGGTTTTCTGTTCCTGTGAGATTAAGCATTTCATGGTGAAAGGAGCAAAGTGCTGTGTCTACATGTGAAAAATCAAGTATAATTCAATCTAGATGGATGAAATACCTGGCATATCCAAGCAATTCTAATAAAGTTAGTTGTTTGATTATTTTATTCCTCCCACTATTATATCTTTTGTGTGTGTGTGCAATGTTGCTTAGAAACTATAGATAAATACTTCCATTCTCCATCACAATTTATTGTTTTGAGTAATGCATATCAATGAGGTTATGATCATTAACACACAATTTTCAGAGTATACAATTTTATATCCTATGTGCTGTGTTTATTCTCTGCAGCTGGGAAACTGACCTAGTGAGAAGAAAAATAGGTAGACCTTAAAATCTATTTTAGAACAAAAGTTATTTTAAGATGGATGTTATGGACTGAATGTTTGTGTACCCTTAACATTCTTATACTAAAATCTTACCTCCCTACTGTGGTGGTATCAGGAGGTGAGGCCTTTGGGAGGTAATTAGGATTGGATGAGTTCATAAGAGTGAGGTCCTCACGATTGGGATTAGTGCCCCTAGAGTCATGAGAGAGCTTGCTTCTCCTCTCCGCTCTCTACCATGTGAGGATACAACAAGAGTCACAGTCTGTACACAGAAGAGGGCTCTCACCAGGACTCAACCATGCAGGCACCCTCATCTCAATCTTCCAGCCTCCAGAACTGTGGGAAATGAGTTTCTGTTGTTTCCAAGTCACCCAGTTTATGGTATTTTATTATAGCGACCCAAATTGACTAAGAAAGTTAGACTAGTCTGGAAATGGGACCGCCTTCACCTTTCCCAAGTGAAGAGTCAAATTTCAACTCCACCCCTATTATTCACTCCATCCAGCCTTCACTGAGTACTTACATTATTCTGGGGACTAGGGACACAAGAACTGTTAAGACAGGTCCCTGCTCATTGTCCTCTGCCCATTCCCCTCCAAAAAAGTCTTGGATCTGAATGCATGCCAGTCTCCACCTCATCCAGTGTATAAATCTGTTCCAACTGTTCCTGTGGTTATTTCACTGTGCTGAGAGTGCATTGTGCTATGTCTTGAAGACATCTGTCTGGTACATTTTAAAACATGTCAAGGTTATTATAAAATGAATGTATCAAAGCAATACTTTTGCCAGCTTTCAACTTATGAATATGGATTGGCTTTAATAACTAGATTAGGACACTGCTTCAGAAGCCATTTATCTAATGTGTTTTTCCAAATGTTGTTTCATCAAAAAATTTCCTGGAAATGAACAAGATATATTGAGGCCAAGAAGCCACCTAAAAAGTATTCTCTTTTGGTGGGGCATGGTGACTCATGCCTGTAATCCCAACAGTTTGGGAGGCCGAGGTGGGTGGATGGCTTTAGCCCAGAGTTTGAGACCAGCCTGGGCAACATGGTGAGGTAAGACTCCATCTCTACAAAAATAAATAAATAAATACAAAAATTAGCCAGGCATGGTGGTGCTTGCCTGTAGTCCCAAATACTCAGGAGGTTAAGGTGAAAGGATCATTTGACCCGGGAGGTGGAGGTCTACAGTCAGCTAAGATCATGCCACTGCACTCCAGTCTGGGCTATAGAACAAGATTCTGTCAAAAACAAAGAAGGAAGGAAGGAAGGAAAGAGGGGGAGGGAGGGAGGGAGGGAGGGAGGGAGGGAAGGAAGGAAGGAAGGAAGGAAGGAAGGAAGGAAGGAAGGAAGGAAGGAAGTTAAGTATTCTGTTTCAGGAAAATAGCAAACTAAAGTTCACTAATTTTTGTTCTTTTTGCTCTTCCTTTTCTAGTATTTTTTAGAATGTAACTGGATAAATTAAATGAAATGAGTAATGTAATTTGATGGAAGTATGTAGTTATTTTCAAATGAATAAAGGAATTAGGACTTGGGTCTTGGTTTCAAAAAAGAGAAAATTAAAGGGTAAAAGCATATAAATCATTAGCTCCAGAAGTAAAATAATTTATTTTTCAAAGTTGAAAGAGAGGATTAAAGAAGAAGAAATTAAATTGAAGGATAAAGAAAGAAAATGTAAACCTATGGAACTCCTACCAAGTGCTGGCCTGAAGCTCAGTTCCAAGTTCTATGCTGTATTTCATTAACCCTCACAACAACCTCATGAGGTAGGGATAGTAATTCCCATTTACAATGGGTAAACAACTAGTCAGTGGCCAAGCTAGGGTTCAAATGTAGATTTCTCAAGGGAAACTGTTTGGAATCCATGATCCAGAGACTAAGAAGGGGAAAGAAGCCTTTTGCACTGGAATGAGTAAGGAATGGAAAAGGAGATAAAGAGATTAGCACAGACAGTGCTGAATGTGACCAGTTGAAAGCAAGGAAAGGAGAGATTTCAAAGCAGTTAAGAGGAAGTCCAGCTAGAAGTAGACAGAGCAAAATCCAATACTGGGTCCTGGATGGCAAGGAAGGTATCCTTCTAACCAAATGAATGAAAACGTAGCAGATGCAGACAAGTTCAAGGAAGGAGGGGAAGACTGAGAGGAAGACATTTAGAGACTCTGAAATAGTCTCTAATTGCTTTGCAAAGTAAGGGATGAGATCACTGTGTGAGTGAGGGAGGATGTTAATGGGGCTTCAAGAATGAACAAAAGGATTTGACAAAACTGAGAGCCCTAACTACAGACAGCCCGGTTAAGGATTGCATGTACACATAGGAATGAGTGTCAGTGTGCAAGTCTGACAGGGTGGGTTCACCTGAGTTATGAATGGGGAATGTGTCAGTGAGGAGGCAGAACTGGTGATGTGGAGAGAGGAGAAAAGGGACAAGAACATGTGTGCATGCACACGAGTGTGTGTATGTGTGCATATGCGTGTGCCTGTGCATGTAGAAGATCGTAAGTGAGTGTGGGTGGGTGAAAAAAGTGTTCAAGTGGATCAGTCTCAGGAGGGACCAGGAAGGGGAATAGGAGTAGGAAAGGAAGAAAAGTAAGCCTGAGAACTCCCAAACCATTTTGTTTGTAAGCTGTTAGTACAGTATAATAATACTAAATAATAGATTTTAATTCTAAGTTGTAAGACAAAGAAAATATGTTCATTTAAAAAAAATCTTAAATTTGATAGCAAGTTAGGGATTGATTTCTTAAAAACAGCCCCTAAAGCACAAATGGTAGGATAAAAGATGGATGCATTTGATTACTTTTATTAATTTATTTTCAATTTTATTAATTAATAAATTAATGTATTGGTTTTTATTTTTAAACATTTAACCAATGTGATTAATTGATTGATTTTAAGTTAAAAATGTAATGTTTCTGAGATAAAAAGTAAACACACAAGCCACAGTGGGAGGAGATAATTATAACACATACAAACAAGAGTAGCATAAAGCGCACCTAAAGAAAAAATCAAACAAAAGACAAACAATCCATTGGAAAAAATATGCAATAACCTGAAGAGGCATTTCACAGAGTAAGAAACATGAATAGCTAATAAACATGTGAAAAGATGATCAACCTCATTAGTAATCAGAGCAATGCAAATTCAAAGCAAAATTAAATATCATTTTACACCCACCAGATTGGCAAAAATTTTAGTCTGAAAATATAAGTACTACCGAAGACGAAGAGCAGCAGGAGCTGTTATATGCTGTCAATAGGAGTGTAAATTGGTCCCAATGCCTTAGAAAACAATTTGGAATTACTTTGTACTTGAACATTTGCTTACCTTTCTACCTAACAATTCTACTCCTAGATATTTCCCTAGAGAAGCACTAGTACAGGTGTGTGAATGTGCAGAGAGGTAATGTTTGCAAAAGGAAAAAGAAAACTGGAATCATCTCAAATATCCATTGACAGAAGGATAGCTAAATAAATTGTTATGAATGCATAAATGGATTTTACTATGGTAGTAAAATAATGAATGAACTGCAGCCATAAGCATTAACAGAGATGGATCTCACAAACAAAATATTGAATGAAAACGACAGATCACAGGAATACATACAACATGATGCCATTTATGTAAAGGTGAAAAACTCACAAAACCAAATAATATTTTGTTCATGGACACATACATGTACAGTAAAATGACATTGAAAAAATATTGAGTAATGCAAAGACTAAAGTAACAATTACTTCTGCCAGGGAGACAGAGAACTGGAATGTGTCTTGAATGGGCAATGCTCTGTGTCTTTTATTTACTTATTTTTAAATTTTTTTAGAGACAAAGTCTCACTCTGTCACCCAGGCTAGAGTGCAGCGGCACAGTCACAGCTCACTACAGCCTGGAACTCCTGGGCTCAGGCAGTACTTCCACCTCAGTCCCCTGATTAGCTGGGAATAAAGGCATGGCTGATCCTCTATTTCTTAAGCTTGGTGGTTTATTATTCTATGGGCCTATGAACACATTACCTATAGTCCTTCATATGTACGAAATATATGATGATAATAGCAAATGCAAATCAAGGCAAAAATTTAAAAGGAAATGAAAAGCCAAGTATACAGAAGAAAACTTGGTGTTGGTATAACACATACACATTTAGTTTAAATGTATAAATCTTGTGACTTTCACTCTGAACTACAAACAATGGGCTGGGCCTTGCAAAGCCACAGTCCTTTGAAAGAATGGTTGAATATTTGAAAAATGGGGAAAAAAAATCAAGTGTTTCATTTTTGATAGGTAAGAAGTACTTTATTATAATGAATCTGTCAGTTTAACCTTTGTACATAAAGAACACAAGATTACCAAAAGAATGTAGTAATCTCTAGAATATGTTCTGTGAAACACCAGACATTAAATGTTCTGTAATCAAATGTATTCAGGAATGCTAGATACTATACCCACTCTTAGAAATTCATAAGTAAGCACTTAATATGTCTGCTAGAGTATTTTTCCCAACTTGAAAACTCAAATATTAATGAAAACTTAAATATTCTCTATGAGAGATGTAGAGAGTCTATAAATGAAATCTCTTGCAAGGTCTAAGATTTCCTACATCAATGACATCTGACAATGTTCATCTCATTCTTTGGCTCTTTCCCCTCTGCTCACGCTTCAAATGTTATTGTTCCTTAGGCTCATTCCTGTTCCTCTTCTCTTCTCAATCTCTTTTCCTTCTCTGCAATCTATAATCTGATCATTTCAAGATCTCTCTATTCAGACCTGACTTTTCCAGACTCATATTCTAAATTTATGTTGGAATTTCTCAAGCTATGATCCCACAGACATCTCAGATTTAACACATCCAAACCAGACTCTGTTACTTCACATCCTAAAATAACTTGGTCTCTGGATTCTCCATTTTAATCATGGTGTCACCATCCCATCTAGTTTTCAAATTAGAAATCACTTCAATTGGACTCTTGCATCTTCTTGCATTTATTTTGTCATTTTTCAGGAGTGTTCCTTGGCTTAAAGATTAGAGGTCTTTATTTTCTCCAATCCTTTGTCACATCTTAGTCTCCAGTTTTATTATGTCTTAATTGGGCCATTCTGTCACCAGTATTTCCCATATGCAGTTCATAATTCACATAGTATTATCATAAGCATCTAATCATGTTATTTCCTGTTAACATGAAATAACATGTTCTGTTATTTTTCCTGTATGGAAAATCTCCAGAGACTCTATACAGGTGATAGACAGCGTGTTAAGGTGATAGACAGTACAATGTGTTAGGTGATACATGGAGGGCCAACAGATTTTTGGTAGTTTAGAAAAGGAAGTGACCATCAGGTGTTGATAGAAGATGATATTTCTGGGTATTAAAGTATGACTAAGAGTTTGCTTGGTGGATGAAGAGGGACAGAGACAGCTGCAGAGTCCTGACAATTTCTCTTTGTCTCTGCCTCTGAACTAGTGATGAATTGACTATAGAAAGTCTTGATTATCATAAGGGCCAGTGCTATCATAACCTTAAACTTTGTGCACAATAGAAAAAGATGATTCTGCAAAAGAAACAATCATCAGAGCAAACAGACAACCTACAAAATGGGAGAAAATTTTTGCAATCTTTCCATCTGGCAAAGGGCTGATATCCAGTCTACAAGGAACTTAAACAAATTTACAAGAAAAAAAAAAAAACCATTAAAAAGTGAACAAAGGGCTGGATGCGGTGGCTCACACCTGTAATCTCAGCACTTTCAGAGGCCAAGGTGGATGGATCACCTGAGGTCACGAGTTCGAGACCAGCCTGGCCAAAGTGACGAAACCCCTTTGCTACTAAAAATACAAAAGTTAGCTGGGCATGGTGATGGATGCCTGTAATCCCAGCTACTCAGGAGGCTGAGGCAGGAGAATCGCTTGAACCCAAGTGGTGGAGGTTGCAGTGAGTCGAGATTGTGCCACTGCACTCCAGCCTGGATGACAGAGTGAGACTCCATCTCAAAAAAAAAAAAAAAAAAAAAAGTGGGCAAAGGACATGAACAGACATTTCTCAAAGGAAGACTTTTATGTGACCAAAAAGCATGTAAAAAACAACTCAACATCATTGATCATTAGAGAAATGCAAATTAAAAACACAATGAGATACCACTATCTCATGCCAGTCAGAGGGGCAATTATTAAAACATCAAGAAACAACAGATGCTAGCGAGGCTGTGAAGAAATAGGAATGCTTTCATACTGTTGTTGGGAATGTAACTCAGTTCAACCATTGTGGAAGACAGTGGGTGATTCCTCTAAGACCTAGAACCAGAAATGCCATCTGACCCAGCAATCCCATTACTGGGTATATACCCAAATAAATATAAATCATTCTTTATAAAGATAGAGGCATGCATATGTTCATTGCAGCACTATTCACAATAGCAAAGACATGGAATCAGCTCAAATGCTCATCAATGACAGACTGGATAAGCAAAATGTGGTGGATATACACCATGGAATACTACACAGCCATAAAAAGGAACAATATCATGTCCCTTGCAAGGACGTGAAGGGGGCTGGAAGCCATGATCCTCAGCAGACTAATGCAGGAACAGAAAACCAAATACCACATGTTCTCACTTATAAGTGGGAGCTGAACAATGAGGACATGGACAAAGGGAGGGAAACAACCCATATTGGGGCCTCCTGTTGGAGGGTGGAGGAGGAGGAGGGAGAGCATCAGGAAAAATAGCTAACACATGCTGGGCTTAATACCTAGGTGATGGGTTGGTAGGTACAGTAAACCACCATGACACATGTTTACCTATGTAACAAACCTGCATGTCCTGCACATGTACCCTAGAACTTAAAGTAAAATAAAATGAGTAAAGAAAAAAAGAAAAGGAGATCCTTCTAGGTGAGGTATTACTAAAAGGCAACGAAAAGAAAAAATGTGTTTCTCTATACTTAACAATTCTGGACACCAAATGTATGAGGTTTTTTTTTCCCCCCATGCCAACCAATTCTCCGACACCAGCTGGGTCTACTACAACTCAATTCAGTTCTGACACTAACTAACCAGAGTTAGCATAGACCACACAGGTAAAGGCCTCAGTCCCACAAGACTGCCCTACATTTCAAACGCCAGTTGCAAACCTGGGCATCTCATAATTTCTGACCAACCAGCAGTAAATCAGGGGTGCTTACCATTTCCTCCTTGGGTTGGATAATTTGCTAGAATGGCTCACAGCATTTAGGAAAGCAGTGTATTTACCATTGCTGGTTTATTATAAAGGATACAACTCAGGAACAGCCAAATGGAAGAGATCCAAAGGGCAAAGGATGTGAGAAGGAGAGCTGCATGCCCTCTCCAGGTCCACTACCATTCTAGAACTTTCACATGTTCACCAACCCAGCCCAGAAGTTCTTGGAACACCATTGTTTAGGGGTTTTATGGTGGTTCCATTCTGTAGGTAGAATTGATTAAATAAATGGCCATTGATGGTTGAGCTCAATCTTGAGCTCCTCTCCTATCCCCTTATGTTGGGGGATGAGACTGAAAATTCCAATCCTCTAATCATATGATTGGTTTCCCTGGCAACTAGCCCTATCCTGAAGCTGTCTAGGGAGCCCACCCACCAGGCATTCATATTACTCTGGAGATTCCAAGGGTCTTAGAAGCGCTGTGTCAGAAACTAGGGACTAAGGCCAAAAACTATAACAAAAGATGTTCCTATCATCCCTATGACTCAGGAAATTACAAGAATTTTAGGACCTCTGTGCCAGTGATTTGGAACAAAGATCAAATGTTTATTTCTTAGTACATCACAATATCATAGTATTTCTTCCTCTGGGTTGATGCAGACAGAACCAAGGTGCAAGTCTTATACAAGGAGGATTTCAGGCCCCACACACTTCCAGCCTCTACCCACCCCTAGCCCAGTACCTGTGTGTAGGAGACACGCTACACAGCCATAACCTGCAGCTCTGATTCTGACTTAACAGTCCTGTATGTTACATGGCCCATGATTGCCCCAACCAAATGTAGCATTTGCAGCTCTTATCTTTTGCAGCTATACTATCCTTGGCAGCCAGCCTGCTGCTAGGTGACAGTTTCTCTTAAACTACTGAGATGAGCCAATCAGTCCACACAAATGGGAGTTTTCATAGGTCTGTGACAGACTCCAACTAAAATGTGGTTTTCTACCCAAAGCTTTAGTGTCCTGCTTCACATGAAGTACAATTTAATTACAAAATAGCAAGTGCTTCCCAAGCCAATGAGATATCTCTAAATACACGACCTAAGGCATGAACATGCTGATGTGAATGTAAACAACAGTCACACATAAAATAAATTAGTCAGTGTGCAATGAATTTAGAAAATACTTCAAATAAATAGAGGAGACTAAATGGTATTTATTCATTTAATCAACAAATATTTATTGAGCCTCTATTATATGACAAGTATTACCCTAGATCCTGGAAAAACAGAGATTAACCAAATAAACAATACTCACAAAATTTGCAGTCTAACGGGAGGAGAAAGACAACAAATTTAAAAATCTCTGCTATGTTGAGTGGTGATAAATGTTGTGGAGAAAAGTAAAGTTGGATGAGAAGACTAGGGAATGCCCTGGTGAGGCATGAGGGCATTTGATATTTGATGTAGGGTAGTCCAGAGAGAACCCTCTCAGAAGGGGCTGTTGTAAGGGGAAGATCAAAAGCCCTGAGCTAGAAATGTGTGTGTGCGTGTGTGTGTGTGTGTGTGTGTGTGTACCTGGCCTGCTTCTTTTTCCTTCAGTGTTTGTCTTTTTACAATCAGTTCAAAAGAGCAATTTTTATATTAAAAACATCAACCCTTTGAATTCCATTTATGTTACCAACATTTTCCCCTCACTTTGTCAGTGTAGTTTTCTTTTGTGATTTTTTTTGCACCAGTGGAATTTTGATCAGAATTGCACTCAAATATATTAATTATCTGGGGGGAATTTACACGTCTGCAGCCTTCAGTCCTCCCATTTAGTAAAACTAGTCTTGAAAGTCCCACAAATTTTTATTAAGGTGGTTCTTTGGTTTTTAAAACTATTTTTGCTGTTATTATGAATGTAGGATTATTTGGGTCCATTGTACTTTCTAACTGTTGTTTCTGGTTATAAGAGAAAACTATTAGTTTTCGGAGCACAGTGGCTCATGCCTGTTATCCTGGCACTTGAGAAAACTATTTGTTTTTAAGTGTATATGTTTCTGTATACAGCCATTTTCTCAAACTCCCTTATTTGAACAGTTTTTAGTTTTTTTCCACTATTTATAAACAATTATTTCATCTAGGTATAATCTTTCTGTTTCTTCTCATCAACATTTCATGTCTTAATTCCACCCACTAAAATTTCCAGGACCTTAATGAAAAAAGATAACAGTAAAGTCATTTTTCTAGTTCTTGATTCTAATAACGTATATTGCTAGTATTTTTACAATTACTTGTGATGCCAGCCTTTAGTTTAACAGAGGTGTTCTTTATTAGGTGTTAAAGAAATATCCCTTTAGTCATAGATTAAAACATTCTTATTTGGACTGGATATTACATTTTATCAAATCCTTTTTGGTATCTGTCAAAGAAATGATGAGTTGCTTCTTGTTTAAATGGCTAATACCATAAATTAATTTAATATAGGGTCTATTAGAATGTTTTTTAGAGAACACCTTTTTCACAAGCTGGTCCATGAAAAAAAATTGGGGGTGGGGACATTGTTGTCTGATCAAATAATTTGGGGGAAATACTACATAGTATATTTTCTTCTTAGAAATTAATTTGCTCATTAGCATATTAAAGATACTGAGAAGTCCAGTAGTCAAGAATTCCATTAACTTTGTTAAACCCTTCATTTCCAAAAATTACCTGTCCCCCCTCCCTCATATAGCATTAATTAGCATCCCCTTGACTTGGGTTCAATCTAACACACTTGAGATGTGTTATATTAATAGCTTTCCTTATATTAAATCATCTTTGCACTCCTGGAATAGAAACGCCTTGGCCATAGAGTGTGGTTTTTAAATCTGGTGCTAAGATCAGTTGGTTAGGTTTTAATTGAGGATTTTTGAGTCTGTAATTATAAATGGGATGGTACTGTCACTTTTTTTTGTCTCTGCCCCCTTTTGGCTGTTTCTCTGATTTTAGTATCAGTGTGATTCTGGATTGGTGATATGAATTGGGAAATGATCCACATTTTTCTGGGCTCTGGAACAATTTATGCTGCATGGGGAATTATCATAGGATTTTATTTTCTTAATTTGAAATATTTTCTACAAAATAGCCAAAAGAGAAATGAACCCAAAGACAGTGCTAACTGGTTGTCAGTGAACTTGTAATTAAACCCCCTGTTAGCTTTATTTTCTTTACTGATGAGGCTTCAAGTGTCTTCATTTTTCCTCTTTGTGGGTAAACACGATTGCTCTTTGCCCCAGAGGGTTGACGGTTCAGACAGCCAACTCTGCTTAGAAGCAATCACTCCTTGCTCTTGTCACTCCAGATCACCGTAGAACAGGGAAGCATCAAAGTCAGGTCAGGGAAGCAGGAAATGATAGAATCCCAGGCAGGAGAACCAGACTTCTCCATAAGCATGTTGTCCCTGAGGCTGAGAACAAAGTAGGGTGACAAGTATGAAGGCCTGGAGGGAGGGAGGCAACAGAGATAGGTGAATTGTGAAGTCTAGAATCCCAAGAAGAAGTCAAAGAGTATTGATCCTGTTTTAAAAACACTTTCGTTGAGGCCGTGTTGAGAGAATGTTGGACATTTACGGTCTGTAAATGGGGAGAGGGAGTGCTAAGTCCACTTCTGAGGCCAGTTCCTCCCCAAGTCACAGAACTCTTTATTCAGAGAAATGTCATATTATCATAGACAAAATACTTCACACAGCTAAGGTCTTAGGCATAAAAACACACAAAAATGGATATATACCTTCTTTCCTGGTATGGGGATTGCTCCACATTTAAAAGAAGAATACCTTAGCCATGCATTCCAGTCTCATAGCAGGTGCCTAGCTATGTGTTTGGTGTTTGTGAATAAGTATCTGGTGTTTGTTCAGTAAAGATGCGTGTTGTCTTTCCTTGCTTTTATGCAATAGATGTGTTTCTAAAAGGTGGAGCATACATTAAAATTAGAGAATTAATTTTTTTTTTCCAGGTGAGAGAGATATATATACACACATATATATCCTTAGGCACTAAATGTGTCTGTTTTTTAATCCATCTTTAGTCGGTGTTTCTGAGCATGGAAACTTTTTCACCTTTCCTTATTCTGGTACTCTTAAGGTATGATAATGGTCTCAGATACTTCAATATATTAAATTTTAAAAATTATTATATTAATATTCAAAATTTTTTTTCTAAATAAGTTGATAAGTTGCCAGTGTTCTCTATTTATTTCTTCATATGCTGGGTAGTTTGTACCTCTGTCTAAAATACAAATTGCACATAATACAATTCTTCAACCAAATATAAGTTGTGTTTCTTTTGAGACAAAAAAAGAAACTGCTAAGATTACATGTCTCTGAGTTATTCTCTGTAATGTGATGAATGCCAAAAACAAGAAACATGCATAGTAGAGGAGAAGAGTGATGATCAACAGCAAAGTGGTTCCCTCCACCCCTCTCTATACCCCTCTCCTCCCTTCAGAGAAGCAAATTCATCTAAGTGAATTGTTGGGAGAAACTTATAGTCCATTCATCCATCCAAGGATCCCTGCACAATGCAGGCATATGTTTAACACACTTATTAAATGCTATTTTTTTATCTAGTAGTGTACAGCAAAAATAATATTAATCAAAGGAAAATTTTGGTGGTCTATTGCAATATGTAATCAGGATTTGAATGCCTGTAATATTATAACCAACACTGAGTTCTTTGAAGTTCCTTGATTCTCACAAAGCTAAAAATCATTCCTTACCCTGGATTAGAGAAAAATCTGATTTTCCTGTTTCATTGCCTTCTGGAAAGAGGTGATGTGGGAAAGTGTCACGATGAATTGTTGAGGCTGAATCAGATGATATTGATTTTGTGTCTAACCCAGCTGTACTTTCTCAGTTCCAACACCTCACAGGGAAATACATAGAGGCCATTTCCACAATAGACACCTGTGACTTGATAAAATTATTGGGTAGGGACATGGGAAAACATATTTTTCTCCATAGCCATGCTTACATGTTTTTCTTTTTTTTTATTTTACCCCTTTCCCTGCCTCCCTTTTTTGTGATTGTATAGAATATGCCAACATTGTGAAGAGACATCTTGGGGGGTGAGGCTGGTTCCCTGGGACTAGATTCTCCATTGTCGTGAGCCAGGTCACCACTTCATTCCCCTCTATTAACAGTGACTGTAGAGTCCGCAGATGTTCCACAGTGGGTGGAGGTACTAATCTGAGCCCCGTACCCAAGCCACCTTGTGACCCGGGTTTTAAAGTCGTGTGGGAAGCAAAGAAACAGATGCAAAAGACAACATGCGGAAAGAATGAACACAACTCAGTGACTAACGGGGCATGCAGGATCAGGAAGAGCTAAAAGTTAAGAGTTACATTCATATCCTGGAGAATGAGGTGCCCCCATCAAATTAATCCATTAATTAATCAAACATTCAGGAGCTGGAGCCATTCACTCTCTGACATACTCTTTGGCTGTATTAATATGGGCATTCATTCCTGAACCACAAGCAGAAGGAAACAGTACTTAAAACCATGGTCGTGAGCACTTAGTTTTTCTTCTCTGACAATGTACAAATCGGTAGTCGCACTTTTAAAAAGCCTTTCATGTAAATCTGGGCACCATCCTGAATGCATCAGTTCTATTAACAGCATGCTAGTTTTGGAGAATTGCTACCAACCCAGCCTGAGGTGAATGGCAGCTGCTTTTCTCTGGGCAGGGCTACTTAAAGAAGTGGCAAGTCCAAAGCCATTTAAAAACTGAAAAGTGGCCTTGTGATAAATAAAATGACACTTCTGAGGCTGAACATCATTGAAAGAACTTTGTGCTGACAGAGAACTACAGAAGCTTTCCTATGGGAAGCTGGCATGCAGATGTCACCGTGGGGCTTTGTTGATTGTGAAACTGGAAGCCATAGCAGTAAGTGGGTGCGTGGGGGCAACCAAAAGCAGGAGGATGGCCTTGCCTGTGTCTGTAGGACGACTTGAGACAGTAGCTGCCGCCAGAGTCCCTTAGGTGTGTGCTTTACAACTGCAGGATGGTACAAATGACACTCTTAATTTTCTGAGAGTTTGCTTTGCAGTGAAGATTTAAGACACTGAGATTAATTTAGTTAAATTGATATTTCCCCTCGTGATTTCAGGGATTTAACAGTGAATAAGCCTCTTGATGTTGATCTATCTCCTGGGGGGTCCAATAAATTACAGAAACATGTATTACCATTTTTTGGAGCTTCCTCTTCATTTATTCTCCTTTCTATGGCATACTGTATATGGCCAGGCCTTTGCTACAATTTGTTATTTATAAAAAGTACAGAGCACATTTCAGTCCTACCAGATGAAGTCAGAATTCTAACTGAGCTATGGGTCAACTGACTAGAAAAAAGAATTTAAGATCCCGATGACATGGCTGTCTGTGAGGGATACGGTTTGGATTTATATCCCTGCCCAAATCTCATGTTGAGTTGTAATCCCCAGTGTTGGAGGAGGGGCCTCGTGGGAGGTGACTGGGTCATGGGAAAAGACATCCCCCTTGCTGTTCTTGGGGCAGTGAGTGAGTTCTCACACGACCTGGTTGTTTAAAAGTGTGTAGCACCTCTTCCTTTTCTCTCTTCCTCCTGCTCTGGCCATGTAAGACGTGCCTCCTTCCTCTTTTACTTCTGCCTTGATTGTGGGTTTCCTGAGGCCTCCCCACCCATACTTCCTAGCTAGCCCATGGAACCATGAGCCAACTAAACCTCTTTTCTTTGTGGATTGGCCAGTCTCAGGTAGTTCTTTGTAGCAATGTGAAAATGGACTAATACAGTAAGGCTTATGGAACTTCGAGTGGTGATTTGGGTTGGATTCCTGACATCTCCTTGGTATATCCTTAGACACATCATTGAGTCTCTGTGCTACATCATCATTGAGAAAACATCAGCAAAATGGGAAAAAATATGTTAGCAGAGTCTTACTTAGGAACAGGCTGCATTCCAAAATTATTCAACTAATTTGGACAAATTGAGTGTCTACTATGTGCCAGACATAGTTGACTTAGATAGATAGGGCACCTTTGCCAACAAATAGCCCTTTACTGGCAAGTTTCCAGTTAGTTTGCAAGTCAGCTATATATAAATTGGTATACATTTTCCTAAAGAGACAAATTTTGAAACAGTGGTTAGATTCTCAGGACAATTCTCAGAAGCTAAGTTAATTCATAATGAAGTGGAACTCAACTTCTAATGGAATTCTCAAACCTAACTACCATTTACACAGTGATTTTTAACCCTGGTTGCTGCATACCACATTATAACCACCTAGGAAGGCTTAAAAAATTTAGTAAATACCAGCTGGGCATGGTGGCTCATGCCTGTAATCCCAGCACTTTGGGAGGCCAAGGTGAGCGGATCACGAGGTCAGGAGATCGAGACCATCCTAGCTAATATGGTGAAACCCTGTCTCTACTGAAAATGCAAAATTTAGCCAGGCGTGGTGGCAGGCGCCTGTGGTCCCAGCTACTTGGGAGGCTGAGGCAGGAGAATGGCACGAACCTGGGAGGTGGAGCTTGCAGTGAGCGCAGATCACGCCACTGCACTCCAACCTGGGCGACAGAGTGAGACCCCATCTCAAAAAAAAAAAAAAAAAATTAATAAATACCAATACCCAAACTATGCCCACAGGACAATAAAATCAGAATCCATTACCAGTAACATTGGTGGAAAATAGAGCTTGAGAAAGAGTAGAAAGGAATGGGAAGCAATGCACCTAGGGAGATCAAGGCTGTGACTGGGGGATAGGGGCTAGGATTCCAGGGGGTGCAAGGTGTGGTCTGGGGTATTGTGGCATTGGTGGCTAGAATAACAAGAGAAGATGCCTCTCTGGAAAAAGTAGTAGGACTGTGGGCTTGTACCCTATAGGAGATTTTTGTCTTTTGACAGTAAACCATTTTTCAGGAGTAAGAAGATGATGCAGGGGCCTAGAATATTCAGCTCCAGAAGCACAAGGATTGGTGCTTCAACGATAAGGAGGGAGCTGATAACCTAAGTGGTCAGCATCACTCATCAGTTTCCTTTTGTCCAGTTCATGAGGAATGAAAGAAGCTACCTTCAATACACTTTCTTATTTTGGGGTGAGGCTTTCACAAAATGCAATGCCTTATGTTTCCCCTCTGAATATGTAGTTCTTTTTATCATCTTGGCCTGATTATGGGCCCTTAAGACTCAGCAGAGCTAAGGGGAAGGGAAGGGAATCAAGAGAACCACCAAGAGAGCTCCAAAAGCAAGAGCTGGCAGGTAATTCTGTTCATCTATGCCTGCTCTGTAACAGCTTTCAGAGCTCAGGAGCTTTTACTTTCAGTCACTTCCTTGCAACCCTTGCAGTCAGAATTTCAGGGTTCAGAAACATAGGCCTAAAATGTTATCACCAAGTGGTGAAAGCAGATTTGCTGAGTGGATGATCCCCTTGGCTGTTTTGCCAAGTTCTTCTCATTTTTATAGCTGGGCATGGAGATTTCCTTTTTTGACATTCTGTGACTGTTACAATGTAGGAAAATCTGTGGAGATACAACATTCTCACATTTCAAGTAGCTGCTCTCAAATAAGGGACATTTTCTACTGTTTATTTTTCCCTGGAATTTTCTAGGATATATTGCTTTGGCTCTGTTTTCTAGTTTTCTCTTTATGACATTTTGGCTACTCCCAGTCAACAAAAATAGTGCACTGGAAGAATTCCAGAGACACGTGAAAGTTATCCTGCTTGAAGGACAGAAATTACTACTGTTTTCTTCTCTCTCAGAGAGATGGCCCTTAAAAGTGTTGGAATGTATCTCTTTTCTTGACATTTTCTGATGTTCCTGATTCGTTTTCCTGGTGAGGGCAAAATAAATTATTGTGAAAAAAGGAGGCGAGGCCCTGGTTCTACAGGTTTCTGGAGGTTCTGGTATGGGAAGGGCATGCACAGAAGAACTTCTTCTAGATACTGTTTTACTGCAAGCAACAAACAAACAGATCTTTTTTCTCATAGATTGCCAGCCAAACTGTGAAGCAACACTATGGAAAAGACCCCAACGACCTCCACAAAATAAATTCTCCCTTCACTAAGCAAGGAGTTTAGCTCAGTTGGAAAATCTGGATGGACCTCAACGGAAGAATTTTCTCCTTTCAAACCCAACCCGTTTCAATAATAGAGAGAAAACAGGTTTTTTTAGTACTGAAATTCCTTAGCAAAATTTAATTGGAATAGCATTCTACCATAATGGGCATTCAGCTTGTTTAGTAGGTGAGACTCCATTAGCTTTGACTGTTTCAAGGAGATTGCATAACCAAGTCACTTGACTTCGGGTATTCTGACGGAGCAGATAGCTCCCCATTTAGGAATTTGCTTGTGCTGGAGTGGGAGAATGAGAGGAGCACCTGCCTTGATATGCTGATGATACCCTCTTATTTGGCAAAGGTATTATTCATAAGGTAGTCAATTAATGTCAGCCTATTGGAAAAATGACAGGCTTCAAAGCTTCCTCTTTAGATTAGAGACTCTAAAACTCTAAATGCCTGCAGATCCATATATCAGTTGTTGCTTCTGACCTTTCCTAATTGAATTAGCCTCCTTCTAGTGAGCCTGATTTAAAAAAAAAAAAAAAATTAATAGATGGGGTTGCTGGGGGTATTGCTTAGATTTTTCCTATTGAAAATAAGTATTCCCCTCCAAGTAATTTATTTGGCTTAATTATTAAGCCAAAGTCAGAAAAGTATCAATAGCTTCAAATAGACAGGAAGTGGCTGTAAAATTAGCCTTTCTTAACGAGAAGAAGGTCAGAGCTTCTTTATATTTTTTAAATTTCACTTTTATGTGTGGCTCATTGCTTAGGCTCTGGCTGAGGCTCATTTAACAATGATCCCAGTGGTACTGGAGCCCTAAGCAATAAGACTTGGAGACCTAGCCTCCTTCCCTGGGGTGAAATCACCTCAAATCACTCTTAAATACTTGTTAAAATTTTCAGTTGCTTAAGTTATTTTAAATGTAAATTTTCATTTTGAAAGCAAACAGGGACTCAGAAATGATTTTTGTCAGAATAAGTTTGGGTCTGATTCTCTCCTATAACCATTTCTAAAGGAAAAGCTCAGTTTAATTCAATCTTCAGTTAAGTCAAAAACCTAAAGAAAAGTGAGTCACTTCATTTCTACTCTAAATACTAAAGTGGCAGGAAAAGTTCTTTTATCTGTTTCAATATATTCCAACCTGATTACAATCTTTTTTTTTTTTTAAGTCATAGGAAAGTATACACAGAAGGAATGGCTGATAGGTGAACTAAAAGAGAAAGCCAAAATCTTTAATTATCTTTTTCAGGTTAACAGAGAAACAGGCACCTATGCCTTAGGTAGAGAAAGGTGATTAGCATTCAGAATACTGAAGCCCACATCAATTCAGAAAGGGCATGATTTTAAGATAAGTTGAAGGGTAAGTTAGAAAGAAGCAACTTTTTAAAGCTTAAGTATAAAACTAGGATGAGATCAAAGATGGATTGTTAATAAGAGTCAAGGATTAGTTGGAAGTAAAGTCCCTAATTATACCCAGAGTATTTAATAGACTCAATTGTGTTAAAGAAGATCTTAGAGGTCAGCCAATCCAACTTCGATCTTTGGTTGCAAGGAACAGATGCCTCCTCCAGCTGACACTAGTCAAAGACGGGAATTTATTTAAAAGTTGTAGAAGCTAAGCACTGAAAGAAAGCCAGGCCTAGAGAATGAAGGAGATTCCAGAATTTGATCTTTATTTCATGACTTATATTTTTATTTCTTTGAAAATTAATGTATATATCCTCATCAGCAGCATAAAGCTATTGCTTGTACATGACTATGGCTGAAGTTCTAAAATGTGTTTTGAATCATGAAATTACAAGCACAGATCCATAAAATGGTAATAGTGTCTTTGTATTAAAAAGACAACTGCACATTTACAATTTCTCTAAAATGAACTATGTTACTATGTAATTGCAATTACAGAATTGCTGTTAATGATGAAAGACCCTAAGCCTACCTAGACCAATACTCTTATTCTACCATTAGAGAAACTGTAGCCTGGGAAGAAATGATATGTTGATAATTCCCCAGAGGATTAATAGTAGAGCAAGTAGAAGAATGGAGATCCTTTGATAGCTGCTGTATCAGACGTGATGCTTTGTGCCATACTGGGAGCAGTGGCCAAGAAAGAACTTAGTTAAGAACCTGAGTTCTGCCGGGCGCGGTGGCTCAAGCCTGTAATCCCAGCACTTTGGGAGGCCGAGGCGGGTGGATCACAAGGTCAGGAGATCGAGACTATCCTGGCTAACATGGTGAAACCCCGTCTCTACTAAAAATACAAAAAACTAGCCGGGCGCGGTAGCGGGCGCCTGTAGTCCCAGCTACTTGGGAGGCTGAGGCGGGAGAATGGCGTGAACCCGGGGGGCGGAGCTTGCAGTGAGCCGAGATCGCGCCACTGCACTCCAGCCTGGGAGACACAGTGAGACTCCGTCTCAAAAAAAAAAAAGAACCTGAGTTCTCTAGTGTCAGACTGTCCTTAGGCAAGTACTTTATACCTTCCTGAGCCTTCATTTGTGTAATATGGATATTAGTACTCCTCATAGGATGTGGTTGTTGTGAGGATTAAATGAGAGAACAAATGCACAGTTATTGACACAATATCTAGTACATAGAAATGCTCTAAAAGCAATAGCAGTTATCAATTCAAAAATATTAGCTTTTTGCTGCATAACAAGCAACGCTGAAACTCAATGATTAACAAAAATATTTTTATTTCCTACTTATAAATCTATGATCAGCTATAGCTCTGCTAAGCTTAGCTAGAGTTGGCTCCAGTTTTGGGCTCATGTTGGTCCCGTAAGTTTCCTCATCCCAGATCCAGGCAGAAGAAACAACCCCTACCTTGGATGTGTTGTTCTCACGATAAAGGGGAATAAAAGAAATGGGAACCATGTGATGCTTCTTAAAACCTCTACTGGACACTATCACAATGTTGCCTCTTCTCATATTCTACCAATCACAGCAAGTCATTTGGCCAAGCCCAAATTCAATGAGGCAGAAAAGTTAACTGCACCCACAGGCAAGCTATGTTCAAGGATGGAATGAGAAATATAATCTAGCACAGGAAGGTTGCAAGAAAATCTGTGGTCACTGAGACAAGCAGCTTGAATAATCTGAAACTATAAATTGCATAGACCATCTGTAGTAGCTCAAGTCTTCAAAATTATGGACTGTTTAGAAAAAAACAGAGATCTAGGGAAGGCAGCAAAGTTATTTTGGGTACAGACTGGATAAGAGGGTATATCATACCATTCCTTCTCCCAGAAGTTTCAATAGGTAGAGGATATACTGATTTAGAGGTCATTTATTTCAGTTTCCAGACCTGAAAGGTCTTTCAAAGGGTTCATATTCTTAAAGCAGCAGTGGTATGTGTTTGCATTTCCACTAATTTTTTAAAAACTCAATGCATTTAATGCTTATGTAAAAACTGTTTCCATTATAAATGGAACACATCGAGAGCCCCCAGGTGTATATGGAAGAAGCCTGCTTGGTGGTAAGTGGAAATTAGATGACTTTGCTTGTGATTTGTAACTTAGTTTATAACACAGATGAGCACTACTAGGTGCATTCTTTATCATCATACATTTTTAATTGTTTTATTCTTAGTCATAGGTTGTTTATGTTTCATTCTCAACTCTGAATTAATGAGGAATTTAATGAAGAAGTAAAACATAATTCTGTCAATTTTCTTCTGGATATTTTTCTCCAGATCCATAAATTTCTTTCATCTGAGAAAATAACTATATGGAACATCAAGATATCTCTAATATTTCAAAATGTAATGTAAAAAAGAAAAATAAATTGGTGCTGTTTATGCATCCTGTCTGTAACCAACAATCTACTGCAGAAATAAACACTGATGATGCTTTAAGGTCTGTACCAGGTTAGGGGATAGATGAGAATGACCCTGTGGTCCTATTATTTTTACACCTCAGTACAACATCACAGGCCATGCTTTCTGCCTGAAAAGCCCTCCTCCTTTTCCTCCTCTGCCTAATGTTCCTACTCAGCCTTAATCCACAGCTCAGCCCTGACCTCCCATTGGAGAAGGAATTATCCTCTTCAATTCCCTCAGCTATATTTGTTGCTCTTTCCCCAGTAGTCCCATGTCACTTGCAGGGGAATTACCTCCTGAATAGCCTTGGCTTTGAAAATAGTCACTGAGTCTGCCTTTCTGACTTAACCCTGATTTGAGATCTCGGCAATTTGGTTTTCCAGTGCCCAGCAACATACCTCACACCTAGAAAGTACTCAACACATCTTTCTTGAGTAGATGAGAGTAAACAGAATTGCAGCTTGATAGATAAGATTGAAAACTGGAGAGGACATTGGAGAGAGCATTTCAGGAAGAAGAAAAGCACACAGAAGTAAGGAGTAAGAAGACAGAGGCTGAGATGTGCAAGTTCTGTTTAAGGAGCAATAAATGAGCCCACGTGACTAGACCAAAGAGTTTAAGAAAGGAAGTCCTGGAAAAAGCAGTGGGGAGTTTAGATGTGTTGGGGAGGGTCTCGAGGGACACACATTGTCTTGGTCTGCCTTGGCCGTCATATGTCAAAATATCACATAGCTTAAACAGCAGAAGTTTATTTTCTCACAGTTTTGGGAGCTTGAAGTCTAAGATCAGAGTAACAGCATTACAGGTTTCTGGTGAGGGCTCTCTTCCTGGCTTGTATGGCTGCCCTCTGGCTGTGTTTTCACATGGTGGGGAGAGGGAGTGCTCTGGTGTCTCTTGCTTTTCTTATAAGGAAACTAATCTCATCCTCGTAATATCATCATATGACAACTCACCCTGCTAATCTCATGTAAAGCTAATTATCTCCCAAAGGCCCCATGACAAAATATAAAATACCACCAGACTGGGGATTAGGGCCTCAACATATGAATTTGCGGGGAACAAAATTCAGCCCATAGCACCGACCCATATTGAGTGGTTAAGGAACCGACCACTGGTAAATGAAGTGAACCCAAAAGATTGCCATCATCCTTTCCTGCCATTATTAGGGTTCCATTGTTCAGTTAAGAAAGTGAATGAAATCTAGAAAATCAGCAGTTCCAATTAAAAAGGCATTAAAGCCTAAGGACAAGAAGAAAATAACCTTTTAATTTCTGCGATGAATGAATAAAGTAATTTTTGTGAGTGGTATTTTCTATTTCTACAGCAGCCATAAATCAGACCATTGGGAGCTGTACAATTTTACTTTTAAATGTACATTTTTGAAAAGAACACAGTTGTTTCTTATTATTCTCCTTTTGTACAATTTCATTGCATTCATCACCAGTCAGAGGGTCCTGTTGATTCTCCAGCAGAAAAAACTATTTGTTATATTCACAGTCCAAGTGCCTAC
Source organism: Theropithecus gelada (assembly GCF_003255815.1). Classification (NCBI taxonomy): domain Eukaryota; kingdom Metazoa; phylum Chordata; class Mammalia; order Primates; family Cercopithecidae; genus Theropithecus; species Theropithecus gelada. Next base: position 104,611,246 of record NC_037668.1, read on the forward strand.
TGATTAGCACAGGTATTTTAAATTAGCTGATTGGGCTGGAAGTACAGTCTTCCTCTAAGCTTTACTGCTTTCTCCATTTTCTGTTTTTTTGTTACTTTTCAGGCCTGAATTCCTTTCACTTGGTTCATTCTCTTAAGAATTACTAGCCACAGAATGATGTTTTTATTCATTTGAAAAGTTTATGTCCATTTGCAAATGATTCAAGACAAGACTGAGAATTCCACTGCCTGATTTGCAGAAAGTTGTTGCTGCCTGAAAATGTGCTGGGCATGTCCTGTTGATAGATAGTACAAATATACAGTGTGTTAATACAATGGGCAAACTCCAGAGCATTTCCATAGCTCCCGACTATTGAATGATATACAAAAATATATGACTTGGGGACAGCTGAAATTGTTTCCACACTTTGAGCTCTGCTTCCATTAGACTGGTTCACAATATTAGATTGAATCCCAAGGTGCTACTGATAATCATCAGCTGTTTTTCTTGCCAGGACTCTTTGTTTAAATGTATTCTTTCATTATCCGTGTGCTTTTGAAAAAAATGAGGGAAAGAATGTTTTTAATTGAATAATCTGTATTCTGTCAGGTATTTCTTCTCCCTAGGAAGGTATCTGAAAACTTACTTTGCTGTTTTTATTTATCCTGCCAGTGTAGTATATTGATGAGAGAACTGAGGTCCAATAGTGTTAAAACAAGACATGAAATATTGATTAATTCTTCTTTTAAATTCTCTTTTTACCCCTGAGTATAGCAGGTTTCAGAAACTGCTGCCAATACTGTGTTCTCCAATAAACCTCCATTATTGGGAGGGGGGTCTTGATACCCTTCAGGCTTTGATAAATGATTATTATGCTTTTGAAGTGTTAGCTTTGAGTGCCCGAGGCTTGACTTTCATCAGTTCATGAAAGAAACAGTAGAATTGAAGCTGCAAAGTTTGAGCCAAAGGCCCCCAAAGGAACCATTTCATGAAAGGAGTTAACCACAGATACTGAGGCTTCTGAACTCCTTGTCCTTGTCCCACCTGACACTTTTTCTCCATTCCTAATTGTACATTCCCCCGTTGCAAGCTAAGACTTGCCCTTTGGGTCTAGGCCAACTGACTTTGCTGATTTCTAAGGTTAAAAAGTAAGAAGATGGGTTTAGATGGACTTGTAAAGAAGGGAGAAGGAAGTACAATGCTTGGTTGGATGAAGAAAATCAGGGGACAGTGAATGAGCAGAGTGGGATCTGGAGATGATAGGAATCTGGCTGTTTAGGGTCAAGGACACCCTCAGAGCAGTCACCCTAAGGCAAGAATAGGCCATGGGGAGTCAAATCTACTGCCTCCTTAGGACCCAGATGAGTTTTGAACAGAGGGGAATCTGATAAAATGTATAAGAGAACTGCACAGGACAGCCACCCCGCAACAAAGAATTATCTTGTCCAAAATGTTAATAGTGCTGAGATTGAGAAACTCTAATCTAGAGAAAGCGCTACAATTTTTTGTCATCAAAGTATGAGTTTCTTGTGTTCAGAACCCAACTCATTGAGCTATTGGTATTCAATAATTAGCAGAGCACCCTGTGAATAGATAATAAATCCAACATATTCCAGTTCTCTTTTGAAAAGTAGCCATTTCCATTTCCACAGTTCCTCCCCTGAAATTATCTGAAAGGGAAATGTCACTCAGTTAGAAGGTTCCAGCTTGCCGGATAACAGGAGGAAAGTGCTTCACAATATCTTTCCAGAAATGAGAAGAGGACAGAGTGTACTCAGAAACAGAGGTGCAGGCAAATGAAGGTTACTGACAGCCAAAAACACTGAGACTGGTAAACATCATGATAGCTGGACAGACAAGGAATCCCTGTATCCATATGATGGCCTTTTGACATGAAGGAATAGGAGTAAACATCAAGGGTAAAGTAGCTTATATTTTATTGAAATAAACTAGATGAAAGATCATATCTTAAATGATATGTCTTCAAGCATGTGCTACATCAAGGTCTTGACGGCATCATTTTCCCAAGAGATGTGCCAGTAAATTTAAGTAGTTTCCAAGTTATAAGTATCTTGATTACCAAAGAGCAGCGGGATGCAGAGCCTGACCAGTAAAATCAAAGGATTGATGGCTTCCTCTTCACACTCCTGCCTTTATTTTCCCCTGCATGGCTCATTATTCTGCTGCATTAATTTAAGCTTTCCTATTGCACTGAATTAAGGGCTTAAATTCTCTTATCATCCCTGTGGGAATCTTGATTGTTTATTTGTGGATAAGAATAATTGTTTTTATTGATCCCCAAATGTGGAAGGTAAAAAAAAAATGCTATGGTTGATGGCCAGCTCATACATAGTGCTGCGTGCATGAGTGACAAATTATGAAACAGTACTTGGCCCCAGAGGATACCCTTTAAGAACTTTTAAGGCATTTGATAGTTATCATTTTGAGGCATTTGATAGTTATCACTAAGTCTTTCCAAGCTGGAAATCATAAACAATTTCACATACATCAGGCAAAGTCTTTTTGTTGTAGTTTTCATTGAAACTTAAAGGTCTAGTTGGGTGTAATTTATAACTTCTCATTTCTAGTATGTTCACACAGCAACCCAGTAGAGTTTGGAAATGGTGCAGCTACAAGACGTTCCAGAGCCAGTGTCATCAGGCCAGTGAGTTCCTCTAGGGACCTAGATTACTAGGCATTTATTTGAAAGAATTCCTGGATTCATCCAGAAGTTGTCATTATTCCACTGCAAGCATCACTATATGGACATTGACTTCAAATAGTTAGAGAAAAAAACTACTTTGCCAGCCCTAGCTTGTACTGTGGGTAGGAAACCCCACGCCATTTAACATCCCAAATATATCAGAGGCATCAGGGAAAGGAACTGCAACTGTCTAATTAAGTGCTATTTGTAGGACAGGGCACTTGGGCAGTATGAGCCTCCCCCATCTGAATCAAATGCAACACATCTTGTTTAAAGAGCTATTGAGCTAATTAGCATGGCCTGTCTACACAGAAATAAAACAAACCAGGTTAGGTCCTAAAGGAATCAAGGATCAGAAATGTGGTAAAGTTTCCTTATTAGGTGGTAAGAAGGAAAGATCTTTGACCAGATGCCAAACCCTGAAATTCTTGATCCTCTTTTCCTGTGGTAAAGAGAACACAGATATATAGAGAAGCCACTACGACCATTGCATCTTCTTTATTCTTTGAGGGCTCTGTTCTGAAAGCTTACTGTTGAACCTTCAGAAATGACTGTGTGGGCTGGACTGGAATGAGTCAGGAGAGCTTGTTTTGCAGAATAAGTGTCCATATGTCACAAAGAGGATCTTCCTCTTTTTCCTGGAGATATATTATCTTTGTCTTTGATAATTAACACATCTGTGAAGGGACCACATCAAAGGGAGGATGATTTTTCCTAATTATGATTTTTTTTTTTCGCACTGAAATTCACCTTTACCCTTAGCACTATGGTTCAGTTATGGCCTTGGCCTTGGTCAGCCATTGCAACACCTTCCATGAGTGGCAGTATAAAGGAGTTCTCCCCATGAAAGTTTTGTGACCATTGTTGCTACCATTGCAAGGTAAAAACTTTATACCCAGCTTATCTTTTTATATATATTGCATACATTTAGTATCATGCCTGTCACACAAGGGAGCACGAAATGTGATCTGACCAATTCACGTGTTTGCTCATTACAATATCCGATATGCATGGAGCATGGTACTGCACAATGGCTAAAACTTAATTACAGACTGTTGAGGGTGATGATCACAGAATCATTTGATTTTTAAATTAGAAGAAACCTTGGTTATGACTTAGTTCAACCATCTCATTTTAAACACAAGGAAAATAAGACCCAAAGAAGCTAAATAAGTGTCCAAAGCCTCATGTTTGAGTAGTGGCAGAGCTGCAATATCAAACCAGATATCCTCACTCCAATTCTGACTGCACTCTGTGTTGACTCTGAAACACATGGCTGTGCTTTGTTGCACTGTATTGTGATCAATTGTTTTAACATGTGTGCCTCCCTCACTAGACCATGTACTCGTAAGAAAATATTCATCACCAGGCTCCTAGCACAGTCAGTGGCACATAATAGGATCCCAATAAATGTTGGTTGAAAAAGCGAATAAATGAGTAAATACATGAGACTTGTTTTTTTCCTCATCATGTAGAAACAAACAAATGCCGTAACTTTTAGTGATCTCTACGAGTGCTTGGTCAGCGTAATAATGAAGAATAGACAATATAGGGAGTGGAAGGTAGAAAAAATAGTATGAAAAAGAAGAGAAAAAAAAAGAATACACAATTCCATAGGAATAATAACTAGACAAATTCAGTACATAGACAAAATGTTTAGATTCAATTTGGGAGCATTTTGTCAAGACTCGTGCCTCCTCTGATCTCTTCTCATTTTCAAATAAGGGCTTTTTAAGCAGATGGTGCTTTAAACAATTCCCATCATTGCTGCTCCTCCTCAGACCCCAGAATGCAGGATTGACTTCAGGTTAAGTTGTCTAAAAGGCAAAGTTGTTCGTTAGTGTATCTCACTTCCCTGAGATATGTCTTCCCACTCATTTTGCATCTATTGCTGCCCCATGTTGCTGCTTCTATCACAGAGGAAAGTGCACGTAACTCGCTGTCATCTGGTTTCTGGGATATTTTCCATACGTCAGAAGATACGAAGGAATGGCTACTTAAGCAGTGACATTTGAGACTCAGTGACAAGTATGCAGAGAGGAGGTATATGGGCTGAGTTTGTGTCTCCTTGTGAATCACCCAAAGTCAATGCAAGTAAAGGCTAAAAAATCCAATCATCTACCCCCACTGTGAGTTTGTGTTTTTCCTGAAATGCTGGCACGTTGTAAGTAATTTGACACTAAGTAGTGCCTGTTAAAAAGAAGCAGCAGCAGCAGCAGCAGCAAAGGATTCAAGGCTCCTAATTATAGCACACTGATGGCTTGGTGCTGGGGTGTGCATCAACAATATTGAGCAAGTACTGGCTGGAGGGCTGAATCCAGACAGCGGTTATCAGTATCTAAGTGTCAGTTTCAACTGGCTGTGCTCCTGTAGGCCAAAAAGTCTACATGGAAGGTAGACCATTTAATCTTTTTCAGAGGTGTTGCTACACAGCTGTCAAACAAATTGGGCTAGTCCAAATGCCCCGTGGAGAGAGTTTTAAGGAGATGGGCAGTCATCTGTTTTGAATGGATTGAGTCACATTGGCTAAAGACAAATATGGAGATCCAGTTTTCACTGAAAATTCCTTTGAACCATTTGGAACTTGGCAGATGCCCAATCAGCACTGCATCTAAGTACATCCCCACCCTCCCACTCAGTTCCTGCATTTCCCAGATCTTCTTTGAACATACCAACCATACTTCCATATTTGTGATTTTGTCCTTGCCCTTCCCTCTTCCTGAAATACCTTTTCCTCATGTGGTCCACATAGCTTCTTCCTCCTTGACCCTCCCCTCTGTCTTTTTCAGATCTTTGTTCCCATGATCAAAGAAGCCTTTCCTGGCCAACTTTTATAACATAGCTACCTCCAAATCCAATCCACTGGCCTTCGCAAAGACAGAAGCTTTGGTTGTTTTGATCGTTATTGTATCCCCAGCCTCCAGAACAATGATTACCATGTCGCTTGTTCAATGGAAATACAATGAAGTTGATAATGTAGGTCTTAAAAAGGAAAAGTCTTGTCTTATAATGCCTGGAAAACAGTTAAGGAAATCTTTTCAGATGCTTTCATTTCAAGTTAATCACATACACTGCATGTAAGTTACACTTAGAAACCCAAGCAGCCTTTAAGAAAGTAGTAATATGTCCAGGTAAGCAAGATAGCACTATTATCATTCGGTACCCATCCAGGCTCCAGGCAGCTTTAAGAGAACCTTTCCTCTGATAGACAGCACTAATTTGTGTCTTATGGAAAATTAAATAAATTATTTTTCACCTGAAGGGAGCAGGATTATTTGACTTCAGATATTTGCCATATGGCTTCTCTTGCACACAACATAGCTTTGAGGCTTAAGGTAGTAAGAGCAAGAGCATTCCTATAAATTATTCAGAGATAATTCAAAATAAGTGTGCATCTTTGACATATTGTCAAGTTTCTCAATGCTTTTTCCTGGTAACAAGTGCTATGTTTTTGATGAAATGTTGCTTGTTTCTCACACACCTTATTGTTCTGTGTGTGTGTTCTGTGTTTTGTCCTGTTTGTTATTGTTTGTTTTAATTTCCCTCAGAGTACAGTCTGGCTCGTATCTCAGCACAGGGTGGTTTACCTTCATTCTGGCCATGGACGCCTGTTATGGCATTCACGTCTACGGGATGATAAATGACACCTACTGCAAGTAAGATCACAGGAAATTATTTTTATGCAGCTCCAATTCTGAGATCTTGTCAAAATATCACAATTCATTTTAATACCATAAATCTAAGAAACAGATAAAGCAACAATTATTTCCCAGTGTTCTTTGCTGACATGACATTTTATTGTCAGTGCATCAAGTTGTGACTTCTAGGGGTGATAAAAAGAAAAATATTTACCAGTCTAATGTCAAGTGTCAGGAGGAACACTTTTCCCTTAATCAGTGGCATAGCAGGAACTTGTGGCTTGAAAATATAGAAGTTTAGTGGTTGTTTAATTTGCAAAAGCAAGTTTGTCATTTCTGCTGCTCTGATGGCTTGATGGATAGCTATCTACTCAATGGTTAGTTAGATTTGATCATGAACGAAAAAATGTCCTGAAGCCTCAGAGAAACTGACAGCTTAACAAGAATTCCTGGAAATTATACTTCACTAATAAGTGAGTAATCTGCCAGATCCTTATTTAAAATGAGTGTGTTTACCCACAGTATATCCTCGCTGGTGGGATAGTTTCTAATTAGATAATAAAACAAACCCTCCATGCTTCATCAGGATAATGAAATCTATTTCCCTACCAACAATTGGCACAATATAATTCACAGACTGTTTTAATCATAATGTCAAAATGGTAACTCTCAGCCACAATCATCATGGACAAATATTTCTTCCCTAACTATAAGCATAATGGAGCTCAGATGAACCCAATATCTTACTGTGAAAAATCACAGTTTCTTCAGGTTCTGCAAGAGGCTATCTGAAGTTTCTTCCATTACACACCATTTCTTTTTTTCAAAGAATAGCCATATGTTTGAATGTAATTGGCATGATATATAAATTTTATTTGATCTATTAAGCCACTAAGAACCTGGTACATCTTCCTAAAAGCTTTCATACATATAATAGCTTTTAACTGAGTTCATGGACAAGAATCATGTATGGGTTTGTGAGTAAATGCATTTACTGGGCACAGAATGGATTATTGTAAATGAGTGCTTCATTCTTCATCTCAATCTTTCCCTCCTTTTCTTTTCTTTTTTCTTTTCTAGGACAGAAGGGTATAGAAAAGTCCCCTACCATTACTATGAACAAGGAAGAGATGAGTGTGATGAATATTTTCTTCATGAACATGCCCCATATGGGGGTCATAGGTTTATCACTGAAAAGAAAGTGTTTGCTAAATGGGCCAAGAAGCACAGGATAATATTTACACATCCAAACTGGACATTGTCTTGATAATGGTTTTTCTGATCTTGCCACATCACTTAACGTGATCCCCATACTGCGACTGTGATGCTGATGATGCTAATGGAGATGATGGTAACGATAAAGACAACAACAATGATTATCAAGTTCCTGTACACTCTCAGATGTGGATGGTGACTCTGCTAGTAATTCAAACTCAGCATTTCATGGAGGATGGTTGTGCTCATGATGTTCTTTCTGGAGGTTCAACACTACATACCGCACTTTATAATTTAACTGGAATTGAGATGAAGGCCAGTGACATGACAACTGTGACCTAAGAAATGGGAAGATTATCCTTCAAGATAGCTGCCTAGAATTGTTCAACAGTGAGTAACTTCCAAAAGCCAAAAGAGTTTGGCCTCAGGAGGCAAGGTGACTGACTCAATGGCTTCTTGAATCTCAGCAGCTCCACCATCTTGAAGAATGATTGATTTTTCAAACACTGACCCAAGAACTGCTATCAGGGTGCAAGTATCTTACTAGTTAGCCTAAGGATGGGAAAATATCACTTCCTAATATGCCATCTTTCAACAGTATTTCCTACAGCTGAAGCCTCAGGCCATTGCCTAATTAACAATGAAGATTTCATGGACGTCCTACACTTCAGGATTACTTGACTATCCCAAACACATAAATCAAAATGGGCTAAGTAGCAAATCTTGATGAATTTCCACTCTTACCATCCATTCTTGCTACAGACAATATAACTAAACATGTGATTAGAATGACCTATATTAATGTTTAGTTATTTTTGGTTGAGTCCTAAATATTTCAGAAGGCTACTTAACATGTAAGATACCAACTTCAACACTGTAATAACATATACTGTGAAAGCATTCCTAAAACATAACCAAAGGGTTTACTAACTCTGCTTCAACATCCAACAACACAAAACCGTATGATTTTTAAAATCATGAAACAGAGAAAGCAAAGCATATTTTTACATCAATTTGTATCCTATCATACTTCATAATATATATTTGTATATTCAAATTGCTATTTTATAGGCCCAAGATGTGTTTCTCTAAACATTACATTCTCATTGCCAAGTGCCAACTGTTAGACATGGAGAGGAAATGATTCCTTATATTAAACCTGACCAGAGCTTTTGCCTTGTAGGATTTCATTTTTCCCATAGTGTGTCAGTTGTTATGCCACAATAACAACAATAATAATGACCTTAATGTCCAAGGTACTTTGTCATTTACAGTCCTTTAACATCTGTTATACCATGTGATGCCCCTGAACACCCCATTGGGCTATTGTCTGTGTATTCTGCTATCTCTTTAGCAGACGATCTGTAATTTGGTCATTGTTCTGTTATATTCCAGATTGCTCTACTTGCTAATATTTGTATAGAATAGAATTTATGTAAACTAGTAACCAGTTGATCTCTGTGCCAAATACATTATATCAGGATTACACAAAAAGTATCACAAAGGATGGTCTTGGCCATATGCTAGGACCCCTGTGAAAATAAGTAGTTTTAAGTAGTTTTTCTATATACATATATATACGTGTGATTCTATTTAGGGGGGGAAAGATGAAAAAGCAGGGACAACGGGAGGAAATGAAGGCAGAGAAATATAGTTTCCTGTCCTAGGGTTGAGACAATTCTATTTTTCATATACTCATTGCTCATTAAATATTAAAGGGATGATTTGTTGAGAGAGTAGCTGAGAGTTCAAAAACATCCTTGCAGAATGATTCAAAAGACAAAAGCCAGGCTCAACTTACAGAATGTTTTGGAGACTGGAAGTAATGATACATTTCACTTCAGAAGCACTTGTAGGTATTTACTAGTGCTAAGTATTATGGTGAGCTATCATTAAAATGTGCCGTCTTGGATAAAGGCCTTTTGCCTGCTGTCTTCTGCCATTTTGATACCTCAATATTCACACCCATAAAAATTACTAAGCCCCAGTTCTATCCTCGGAAGGAGTTGTTATTCTGTTGTTGTTCCCTTATGCAATTTTTAATTCTATGAATGTTAAGTATTTTTGAACTAATGATAGATAGAAATGCCTACTGAAAGAAAAATAAACAGAGACAAATGTTAAAATTGCCATATAGACTGTTTTTCCCCCTGTTGTTTCACCTTAAAATAAAAAGAAATCCTTGATTAATCAGAATGCCTTGGGACATGAACTTAATTTCTTTAGTTTTCTAATAAATGAAGGGCCAACTCTTATTTGTTTTAATCCCTGCTGATGAGAAACATTTGAAAACTTGCTTGCTCTCCTGCCTCGTTGTAGCTTTCTCTGATGAAGACTTTTGCAGTATATTGTATCCTTCACTCTATGGCGGAAGTTGTGTGTGGAATATGTAGACTCCAGTGTTTTCTTAGGAGGGGTGGAAAGGGGCTTTTTTTTTCTCCTCTCCTCTCCTCTCCTCTTTCTTTCCTTTCTTTTTGCATCTAAACTGCTACTCTACATTTTTTATTGTTGTTTTCTTTGTCTTTTTCTTTCTACAAACAGGAAACAAACAAACAAAAAAGCACAGGATTTTCTCAATTTGGAAACTCAATTGAATGATTTCCAGTATAATCAGCATTTTGATAGAATCTCACAACTTATTTTTCTCTGCTTTTATTTCCTGTTTTTCTTTGTTCCATCTTTCTAATTCTAGTGAAAATTCAAAGTCTAATTTCTCCCATGTTGAGAATAAATTTTTCATCTATGATTTACTGCTAGAGAAGAGCTTGGTAAGGGAGCAATTCAAGGAGACTATTTTGCCATGCAAATTTCTGATCAATTCCCATGGATTCTGGTGAAATGAAAGATATTCTATCCAACATTTAAACATTGAAAAATTTAACTGAACTTACTTATCACTGATGTGTATTTATCCCAGAAACTAATATGTGAAAAATAAAAATATTTCAATACTATCCGTGGCTCTAGGAAAATGAACTATAAAAATGGGTCACAATTTTTCTGAAATTGGCATGAAAACATTCAAGATAAAAATAATAGACTAAATATCATTTTCTATTCTGCATAATTCTATGAAAAAGCAAGGTAATTTTTAAAAAGTTTTAAAATGAATGTTTGAATCTTTTCCAATTTAACCAAGTGAGAAGTAGTAATGATTTACATTGTTATGATGATAATGTGAATAAGAAACCTTTTAGAGTATATGATTTTACATTGCTATCAAAGCTATCAAAGAAAATGCAATTGGGATTTGGAGGAATGTTTGTATATATGCACATAGAGTCCATTTGTGTGTGTGTGAACACACATATATATACATTATATACTTATAACTATATATAAAGGCATGTGTATAATCCTATATTCTTCACTGGTGCATGTGAATCATAGAAAACCCTATTTTAGACCTCATCTGAAATTTGTTGGGTTACATTTTGAATCCTGATGAAAAAAGCAAAAATCCAAATTAAATGGACTGATTGCTAAGAGTACATAAAATCATATTCAAAAGCTGGCCAGAAGAATAAAGCTAGAGAAGCTGCTAAATCTAGAAAACACAATTAGATGCCACAGTTGTCACAAATCAGACTTGTAAGTATAGCAATCTGTATTGTGGGTTCTGCCGATTGCAGGCTTAGCTAAAGTCACATTGAAAAACATTGCATCAAGCTTCATTCACACTGAAGTAAATGAACATTGGTCCTCCTATTCAAAAAGCCAGTCTTTAGCATAAGCAAAATCCAGATTTGCATGATTTTTATTATATAGCTAGAGAACTGTGACCACTGTGAAAAAGGAAATTTATATAAGGAGATTGCTCTTGGAGGATTTGGTATGAATCAGCTGAGGTAGGAACAAGAGTCTGAATTGGGGACCTGCTAACCTTCCAAGAAGTAAAAGACCATCAGAAGAGAAAGACTGTTACTTAGAAAAGAGACAGCACTAAAGTACTTCACCTGGTAGTGTTAATTGGATGTTAATTATGAGGTTGGTTTAATTTCAATAAGCGAGAAAATATAATCAGATGACTGATTTTAAAAAAGAACAAAAACAATGGGCCCATCTAGCCTTTAATGGGACATGTTAAATGCAAACAATAAATTATGTTATTCAGTGTCCGTTGTTTGCATGGCTTAGCACAACAAAGGATTTACAGTCTGGGGGCCAGGAGGGAAAAAATGCTTTTTTCTTAAAACAGCATATTTAAAAGACAAGACCTCATCATTTTAATCGTGTACATAGATTAGTGACTGAAGGAGCCAGTGCTAGCCTTTGTAAGTAGTGTAGACTTTTAGAGCTGAAAGAGATTTTAAAGACCAGCCAATTCAACTCCTACACCTTGGAGCTGAGGAAACAGACAGAGGTGAAGTGATTTGCCTGTAGTAATAAACTGGACTAATGGCAGTACTGAGACTCAAATTCTTGTCTCATGTTTTCTTCTCTAGTAATTTTTCCACTACACTTTTTAGACAGAAGAGTAGCTGGAAAAAAAAAAATGCCTAACTGATTTTACTAAAGAGTCTATTCATGGAATCCAAGGGCTCCAAATTGTATTAATTCTGCTCAGGATGAGCACACTGAAGTGGAGCAATATTTTCATAATTGAAGGAACATATCCCATTGATTGTCTACACTCTGTTCTCTCTGTTTGTTGCTATTGGTAAGGCTAGGCTATGTTCTGTTATCACAAAATTCTAGGACTTGTTTAAAGAACATAAAGTTGAGTTTCTTACTTTCTCTTTGTAATTGAGGATGAGCAAGCCATTGATACACCAAGAGCTGTTGAGTGTTGGAGGTTGCCTGGTGAAACTGGCAGGTCCTGTTGCTGACATTTCCCCAGAGCTAAAGTGTCCTCATATTCAAACCAACTCTGCTGCTCAAGTTAGTGAAATTATCCATCAGCACTAACACTACCCTTTGGGTTCATGCTCATCCCTGCTCTATATGTGACCTTTGAACCTAGATACCCTTCTGGAAGGTGAATGAAAGCCCCAAATGTCCCTCAAGACTTAGTCTGCATAAAGCATTGAAAAGGATTTTTTTTTTTCTCTACAGTACATTTATATGATACTGTTAGAAGTGAAGAATTTTGAAACTACATACAATGGCCTCTGAAAATGGTTCCTGTGGCTCAGAAATGGTATATTGTTCTGTTGCTTGTTTTTGCTGAACTGTAGAGAAAACACCAGAGTAAAATTCCATGTAAATTGCTAAGGCATCGAATCAGAACTGTCCTTGGGCATTGTAACAGTGCAGAAAATCTCATTCAGTTTTTTTCTTTTTTTTAGTTAACTACTTTTTTGTTTCCTTTCAGAATAGGCACTTTTATTTTTTTTTTTTGAGTAGAAAAGCTCTTCTTTCTCCACAGATACGTCTCTTTTTGTTCACACCTTGGATTCTTCAGAAAATAGAAGCTCACTTCCTTCCATAAAGGTGAAGAACATCTTGATGAATAAACAGTCAACTACCAAGTTCACATATTTACCTATGTAGTGAGAGCTGTTTCTAAGAAACTTCAAAGGGATCAAAATGAGGCAATTTTATAGCTTTTTGTTACCTAATCTACAAAGTACTAATTTCCTTGTGTTTAGCTTTGTTGTCACTGTTACTGAGTAAATACCCATTTCTGTTACATACGGAACATTTTTTGCTTCACTCATTTTCCTGAGTTCCCATGATTTTTTTCTGTAGTTTCTCATTCATTTTAAAACCTGTAATCTTCATCTATTTTTAGAAGAAACTGTAAATGCACAGTTGTACATTTGTTGAGAGTTTTTATGACATTATAGTGCTTTATTTATAAGCATTGTGTCTTAGAATAAAGCTTACAAAATGGCAAAGGGCTATTGGCATATTTCAGTTTGTTTTACAACAGGACAAGTAAGGATATGTTAACAAAGCCAGAGGAAAAAGGGGGTATGGGATTTTTAATATAGTTGATATCCAAGTCAGAAACATATCCAGGATACTACTACAAACAATAACGAGATAAAATGTTAGTCTGCCTCTGGAATTTGTTTTGTCCATATTAACTGTCTGATGCTGACATATATTTCTTTTTTTGCTATGCCAGACATATTAACAGAGTTGAGTTAGCACATAAGCTGCATAAAACAAAGAAATCTTCCTTCGTTCCTCCCTTCCTTCCCTATTCCTTACTTTCCTCCCCACTCTTCTCTTATTTTCTTTCCACAAAACTCAACACTCTTGCAGTTGAATGTCAAATTTGGATAATTTTTCTTTTAACAAATCAGCTTATCGTTATCTATCCAACTCTATAAGAGATCCATATTTGGAAATGATCTCAAAATGAGAGTCATCTTTGGAAATAATGACTTCCAATAACTTATATGCCAGGCTTATTGAAGGGCTGTATATCTCATTCAGTTTCCCCAATACTTTATGAGGTACATAATGTTACCATCACCATCTCACATATAAGGAAATTGAAGCACTAGCGAGATTAAATAGCTTGCCCATGGTCACACAGCTTTTGATGAAATGAGATTGGAACCAAAGCAGTTTGGCCCAGAGTCCATACCCATTTGGGGAAGGCTAATAAATGTAACCAATAACACCCCAAATTTCAGTAGCTTAAGAGAATAAGATTTGTTTCTCTCTTGAACATAAATTCTACATAGATGCTCCTCTCCAACCAGCTTGTTTCCAAGGGTGACTCAGATACAAAGACACTTTCCATCATGTGGCTTTGCCCTCCTCCAGGTCCTTTGAGTCCTCTCTGTTTGGCCTACTAAAAAGGAAAGAGCAAAAGGGAGCTTGTGCTGGAAGGTTTTTATGGGCAAGTCTGGAAGTGATGTATATCACTCCACCCACATTCTATTGGCCAGCCTTGCTCACGTGGCTTGGTATGCGCAATGCTGTCTAAATGTGTAGGAAAAGAATTTGATGAACATGTAACTGTTTCTGCCAGATATTCTTAGTCATGATGACACAATAGCTGAAAAAGAAAACACTGAGTTTTGTGCAGCTCTATGGGTGAGTTGTTTTGATAATCCTTGTTCAAGCACTAGAAACACTTCAGAAAAAAATTTTTGTATATGGATATTAGTACCCACACCAGAACAGGAATAAAATAAGGAACAATATATTGCTCCAGGTTGTATTATACCAGGAA